>NW_022631710.1:0-33440 GCF_010015895.1 Lontra canadensis
TGGTTGGGTCAGAACCTGATGTCCCCACTCTCTTGCCTCAGCACCCCAGCTTATTTCTGGAGCTACCAGAACCTTCCATATGGCCCCTGCTGCAGCCAACTCAAGGCTGACCCATTGACGTCCATCACCTCCCTGCCCCTTGTATGGCTGTGCTTCTCAGAATCTAGCCTCATTCTAGTCAACACATGCCTCCTGGGGGCTTACCTCTTCCCACTGGCCATCTATGCGATAATGCCTTCCAAACTGAAACCTGAATACAGAGACCCTCCCCTGACCTAAAATTCAGGTGCCAAATGCCTCTGGGACTCACAGACCTAACAGGCACCTCAGACACGTGCAGCCCTTTCCCTGCACGCCTGCTCGCCTGCCCGCCCTGCCATCTGCGGGCTGAATGGTGCCTTCACCCCACTGTCCAAGGTCCCACGTTCGGGTGCCCCCCTCCACATCCCACACGTGCCAGCAGTCATGAAGCTCTGCAAACCTGCCTCTTTGATTTCTCATGACTCTCATCTCAGACACTTCCTTTCCCAGGCGGCTTTCCTCCCCTGCTCTACCCCCGGGATGGGACCTCCAGGTCTGGTGGCATTTCTGCGCTCCTGCACGGGGCTATCCTTGACTCAGTGTGAGCTGGGACTAAGGCCGTTCACAGGCTCAGCCCCGGGCCCACCACCCACACCTGGGCCGGGGAGAGCCTCAAGGGCACCTGTCGAGTGCATGTAGGACATGGAAAAGCAGGTACTCTCGGGTGCTGGGCTCCCTACTCAAACTCAATCGTAAGTCAGAAATGTGTGGGTGCTGCTAGGGGTCTGCTTGCGCCAAAAGTCCTACCAAAGCTCTCCCTTCTCCAGGAACAGCTGGTTTTGTTTCCCCGTGGACAAGGTACTCTGCGACAGGAGAAAGTGAGGCGGGAGTGCGGAAAGGGTGTGCGGGTGCCCCGTGCTTCCTGTTCTACTTGCAAAACATAAACTGCTCCAACGATGAAGTCGACGCATGTGTATAAACGTTACTGGGAGTTAAGGACAACGAACCAGACCCTAAGCCATCCATTCCCTCGGTGTACAGCCCCTCGCTGAAACACACACACGCGCACGCACATACACGCCAACACACGCACACGTGTGCACGCTCAGGCACACACACAAAGGAATCCCTTTTCACTGGACACCTTCCCCTCATGAAGGAAAATCAGCCTTGCGGATTTGACTCTGTTCTGTTGCGGTCGCAGAGCTCCACGTACAGATAAAATCAGGGCCAGGCCCGGGGCCAGGGCCAGAAGACGCAAGCCTTGGCATGCTAAAGGCTTTGGACGTGCGGACGCCGCTGCAGGGCAGAGCAGAGCAGCGCCTCCCCAAACCTCCTTCCTCCCAGAAAGATGCTGCAGGACTCAGGACTCTGGACCCACTGTTCTTGCACACGGAACCCGCCATCCCTGGGTCCTGGCCCGATGCACTCTGTACTCCCACAGTTCCTGAGCAGCAATCCTCAGCAAGCCTCCTTCATGGCCATGACACTCAGAGATGACCGGGGCAGAAGCGGGTCATGCTCCACCCCTGCTTTGGCCCATGTCAGGTGGGCAATCAGGTGCACAGGATGACACAAAGCCCGCAGGGTGAGAGGGGTCCGGCTCTGCCTGGGCGGGGGGCAAAGGTACAATGGTGCCCCCCCACCCAGCACAGCTACCATGTTTGAGCACTGCAGCAAGGAAGCAGACCCATTTTCCATGGGATCCCATGGTCCCAAGCACATCCTGTCTGTCAGACCCGGGGCAGCCCTGCCAGCCTCGCTCCTCGCCCAGATGCGTGAGGTTGGAGGAGAGTTACTTCAGCTGCTGTTGCCCATCTGCAAAATGATGGACCAATGTGGAGGTGACAGAAGGCTACACGTAACTTCACTCCTGTGCTTTTCACACTCGGTGACGTCAAACTCCTAATAACTCCTGGGGGGACACAAGAGAACGTCAGAGATTGTATGTGGGTCCCAAACGTTTTCTAGAAGTTCTGAGTACAGATAAACCCCTTTCTTCCATTTCTGGGTATTTGGCCCAAATTTGCTGACCCATCCGGCATTGACACACATAGGGGCCTCTTTCCCTCCACCCGAGGCCGGCTTCACTCCAAGGAAATGGGAACATTTCCCATTACTGCGTGCACTGTGATCCCTCGGGGGTGGGGCTCTTGCATGCCCCATTCCAGAACGGGGGTCCCCCAGGGGCAGACGGAGTAGGCACCGGGGTACCAGCTAAGCAGGAGCACCCAAAAAGTGAGGATAAAATTGTTGAGGAAGAATGTTAGACTCGCTATTTGCCTCCGATGTGATCAAAGGAAGGCTCTGAGGATAAATCAGGACGTCCTGACATCTCTTACCCTTACTTTATGTGTTTATTTTTTGTTTTTAATTACATATGGGAAGGTGGTGAGGAGCCATCATCATCTTTTGATCCTTAAGGCCTCTAAAGTTTTTCTCTGATCCTCCAAGCGTCATGTCTTACAGAAAAGGCAAAGAAGCCTTTGAAAGATTCAGGGCGTTGGGGTGGGGAGGGAGGCATGAGATGAGCAGAGGGAAGAGAAGGGCAGTGGGAGGGGAGGCACAGGGGTGGGGGGAGCAGGGCTGAGGCAGCCCCACACTAGCTGTGGAAGCAGGGTAGCCAGTGGTGAAGCTTGCAGACACTGGGTTCGAATCCTAGCTCTGTCTCTGGCTAGGTGGGTGGACTTGGACGCATCATACCTTATCTCCCCGAGACCTGCTGGGGGTCTTGCTTCTGCCCTTGGAGAGCTATTAGGTCCATAGTTGCCTTGTGGGTGTGGAACCTGGTCACTCACCTTCCCTTCTCTACTGACTGTTCCCCTTGCTGCTCCACAACCCCTCCCCTACTCCGTGCTTTGGAGTCTCACCCCCATAACTACTGCCTTGCCCCCCAGCTTCAGGTGGGGCTTGAACAGCAGACACCCTTTGGCTGCAGTCTGCAGTGACTTTACGCCCTACCAACAACCCGGAGGACCAGCTCTCCCCACCAGGTCTGGTCATCACCCCTACTTGCACCTTCAGGCTGGTGAGAGGGAGGGACTCCCAGCTGCTGTCCCCAGCAATGCGTCTCCACCCATGCTTCCCTTTGCTTTTGTAAACTGTCGTTTATTGGACTCTCCTTGCTGACCCCACCTGATGGCAGCATCTTGTCCTGCCAGAACACCTTCACCCCCAACACATCCTCCTGGCTACTCGACAGGACCCCACCAGGGATCCAAGAGGCAAGGTTGCTCAAAGGGGCATGGTAAAAGCTCAAGAGAAAGAAACAATGGCCACATCCACCCCCCACCCCCGTCAAGTCCAGGCCAGCCACAGCTCTGCAGGAGAAAGGACTTGGCCATTGGACCCAGAGGGGATGCAAGGAGAGAGAACAGCTTCTCCCGAGGCTGCTCTGGGTCTGGAGGCTGCCATGATATGAGCTACAGGCACCACGAAGGAGCCTGGGCTGGGAGAGGGACTCCCAGGCTTGTAG
The DNA here is from genome assembly GCF_010015895.1 of Lontra canadensis. NCBI lineage: Eukaryota > Metazoa > Chordata > Mammalia > Carnivora > Mustelidae > Lontra > Lontra canadensis. The sequence continues at coordinate 3,497 of NW_022631710.1, forward strand.
GGAATCTGAGGGACAGGCACCTGGGGGGTGCGGGGTTGAAATGGCCAAGTTTAAGGGAAAGCTGTCTCTTAGAATGAGAAGTAAAAGGTGATCTCTGGGGTCCAGACTTTGGGTGGTACTCCTAAGCCTGGGGAACTCGCCACCAGAAGGGGACAAATGTCCTCCTCGGGGCAGGGCAGGCACTGGATAAATGACTGGGCCGTTCTTCAAAGTTCACAGGGAGATATCTTGCTGGGGAGGGTGTCCTAGAGAAAGAAAGGGTGACCATAACTCAAAGCCGAGCTGCTGCTTCCCCATAAGCTCCATCCCTTGGCTGTTGTGGGGTCACTTCACTGTCCCAACACAACCCAGGGTGGAACTGTCCCTGCCCTTTGCACAAACCATTCTCCTGATTCTCCTCGTCCCGTCTGCCCGGCCTCTTGCCACCTCGCTGGTGGCCACTCCTCCCATTTGCACTCACGTTGTCCTTCCCTCCATGGGAACTGTTTTCCCAGCCGCGGTGGCCGTGACCTCGCTCCCTGCCAAGTCTCACCCCCACCCCACCCACACAGCTGACCCAGGGCTCCTCCCCCCCAGAGCCCCCGCCCACTAGGCTGACCCCAGACACCTGAACAAAAAGCCAGACAAACTGGGCCCATCCCCTTTGTAAATTCCACTCCCAAAGAGCTGAGTGATGGGTTAAAAGCTGCAGCGTGCTAAGCTTCCCCCGAAGAATGACTCATTTGCTTCCATGTCCCGGGAAAGATCAGCCCATTATATTTAATGGACTTTGATACTTCTTATTGTAGTACATAAAGGCTATTATTAAAATGAAAGATTGTTACAGTTAAGTATCCCATCCTTGGTACTTCTTGGTATCAGGACTCCTCGTAAGTTTCTCTATTGATGTTGTCACATAGGAGTTGTTTTAAAAGATTTTATTGACCTCATTTATTCCCTGGGCTGAGAAGGTGCATGAGGCCAGGAGGCCTTAGCCCCAGGCGGGGCGGTGGGGGGATGGCTGACGGGGACCCCCTGCACTGCGATTGGAGTATCCTTATAAGCATATTGATGAAATAAGGGCACGGACTGAAACCCGGCGGCTTGGAATCTAACACGGCGCCTTGTGCCTACCTTATTTGCGGGATTAGAAGCCATTAATTCCTAGAATTGTTCTCCGGAGCAAAAGTGACAACAGCTGTACCTATCTGCTCGCTGTCTTTCCACATGGGCTCCCCGGTCCAAGGGATGCATGAACACACACGGTCAAATGGGGTATTGCTGATTCCATGTGAGCTGGAGCCAAGACAGCCTGCCACACCGACAGACAGACAGTCCCTCAGCTGTCACCTGGATGCTCAAGAAAGTGGGCCCCATCCTGCTTGGCACGGCACCCTGGCCAGGTTCTCAGGCAGGCCCGGAGGGGCGGAGAGAGACCTCCCATAATTCTGATGGAGCAGAGTCCCACTCCTTATGGTCCCCAGCATCACTCAGCCCCAGTGTCCTTACCCACCAAACCAGGGCTGCTCTGACCCTCTCCAGAGGTCCCACAGGTCCTGAGAGCACACAGCAAACTCACAAACAAAAATTTCCTCCATCGGCAGGACCAAGTTTTGCCAGAACTCAGAGTGCCAAGTTGTCAGAAAACACTTACAAATTTCTATTAAAAGAGTCATGCCAAATGACTATGATGTTTAAATAACACTGACTAGGTAATTGATTAGAGAGATTTAAAGAATGGAACAAAAATGGCTTACCCTCCTACCATCCAGATAACCCTTGTTAGGTGTAGATACAGCCGTGGAATGATGAATGGAAAATAAGGTGCACATATTTTAAAATTTCCGAATAATACAGACAGGAATTAGGTGAAATGCAAAAATCTCTCTCTCCATCCCTCCCCCAACCTAACTCTTCATCTCCCCCTAAATCTATACTGTGCTAACAGTTCCATGTGTATCTCACCAGGAAAACAAAATTTCCTACACTGATAGCAACATCTATTCTAACATATGCTTACTCAAAAGGGAAACATAATATATTTGGCTTTCTGCAAAATTTTTTAAACATACAGAAAATAATATAACAGACATCCATGTATGTACCATCCAGATTTAAGATATGTTTGCCTTATTTTATTTGCTTCAGATCCAAAAAAGAAAGAAGAAAGGAAATAAGGAGGGGGAGGGAAGAGAAAGAGGGAGGGAGAGAGAGAGGAAGGAAAAGAGACCATCAGAGATATAGGTAGTTGCCCTAAGTCCCATCCTGTCCCCTCCACAGTAGGAGCCCTACCCTGCTGTTTGTTGTATGCAGTTCTCATGCACATTTTTGTGATTTTCCTACATAGTTTAATATCCATAAATGTTATATTGTGGTTTTATGTGTATTTATTTAATATTGCATGAACAGAATCATACTGCATATATCTTCTTAGAGTTTGCTTTTTTCTCAGCCAACATATTTATAATCACTTATAATCATCCCTCTTCCATGATGATGCAGATAAATTGGGGGTATTCATTTCCGTTGCCTCATGGTGTTCATTGGATTTCCAAACCACAGTTAGTTCATCCACTTTTCCACCAAAACTGATAGACAGTTATGATGTTTCCACTTTATTTTTGTCTTTGATTTTTTTTATTACTAACAAAATAATCTTTGTTTGAGCTCTTTCCATAGTATCTCCGCATCATACTCATTCTGTGATCATCTGGAGAGAATTGCACTGAATGGATATACCACAATTCATGTAACCAATCCCCTCACAATGTGCACTGAGGTTGTTTTAAAAATTTTTGTTCTTACAGATAATGCACCTAAAGAACAGATTTGTATCCATTGCTAGGTGTCCTTCCAAGATTTTATTTTTAGGGAAAATTTCTAACAAAAGAAGAGCTAGGTCAATGAATATGTCCATTCAAAATCTTGATAGAGCTAACAAAACTGTCCTTTAAAAAGTCTGCAGCAGGGGCGCCAGGGTGGCTCAGTGGGTTAAAGCCTCCGCCTTCGGCTCAGGTCATGATCTAGGGTCCTGGGATGGAGCCCCTCATCGGGCTCCTGCTCAGCAGGGAGCCTGCTTCCCCCTCTCTGTCTGCCTCTCTGCCTACTTGTGGTCTCTGTCTGTCAAATAAATAAATAAAATCTTTAAAGAAAAAAAAAAAGTCTGCAGCAAACCGTATCCCCACCAGCAGTGTAAGGGAGACACAACCACAACCTCACCAACACTCCGTAACTTGACAGCCTGATAGGTGCAAATGGCACCCAAATGACTTCCAAATCACATCTGATTTCTTATTTTCATCCTCGTTCATAAGCGGGAGACATGTCACAGTAGAATGTTGTTTCTTCAGACAACTATGGGCTCTGGTGACTGACGATCCTATATTTCAAGACACCTTCAAGTTACACAAGAGTCCAAACCGGCAGTGGGAGTCTCTGAGCCCACCCAAAACACATCTGTCAGAAACCAAGGACCCCAGAAGGAGTTGACTCCAACAGTCACCATGCTGCCAAGGATATGGGTGCATGGAGGGTGGATGGATGAGAAGGGACAAGTAGTTGTATGAGGAAACCTGGTTTCTCCAGGCTAACTAGGTCAGCTATGCAACCCCAAAGACCACTCCCTTGGGTTTTGTTCAAGACTTTTTTCAGGAAGGTCTTACCCTGCCACAAAGTGAGCCCCTCCACATTCTCAACTCATGCTATATGCAGGTTTCTTCTAGAAGATCTCTTCAGTACCCCCAGTCTCCAAACTTTGCAGTGGCCAGGGCACACTGAGCTACCTGTAGGTTCCCTATGAACAAAGATGGTGAGGCCCAGTGGCATGTGATTCGGGAGGTGGTGGCTGAAAGTCAGAGTGTGGACCAAGCCCTGCGAGAGTGGCAATCTGGCAATGGATACAAAGAGAACTTGGCCAACTGCACTTCCAAATCTGAACTGAAGTTGTAAAATGTTGTTTTTGTCAACTGTGTTTATAGAGAAAGGTTCCCTTTCCCTATATTTTCTGTTTTTTCGAAGAGAGCTCATCCTGATGGCTCCTCCCCAGCTGGACCCCTGACGGGACACCTTTCCAGTGCAGACGCCATCCTGGCTGGGACCTGATGGGAAAACCACAAGAACGCTAGCATTCTCACCTCTCCACCAGAGAAGAACGCACCTCAGCAAAATCAAACCTGCAAAGTCTCGCCACAGAGGCTGCAGAGTGCTGCCATCACACTTGCTTACAAGATTTGGCTGCATTTAAACTTCTAGGTGACAGACCACTGGAAGGGCCCTAAAATAGAACATTCCCTCCTCTTATATGATTTAGACCCATTTCGGTAGCAAGTGACAGAATCTCAACTCAGCTCAGCTTCAGGAAAAAGAAACCAGTGATTCACATGATGAAAGGACCTAGACCTGTCTGGATCTTGAAACATGGCCCCGGGTCTTCCCACTTGGCTCTGTTCTCTTCTGTGCCTCGCTCCTCAAGCTGGTCTTATTCTTCCTTCCTGGAAAGACAGCTGCTGGCTGTCCTAACAGCATTAGAGATTATGTCCCATGGGGAAGAAGGAATGGTTTCCCAGTAGACTCAACAGAAAAGCCCTGTGAAGGGCTCTAATTGTGCAGGCATATCCCTAAACCAGTCATTGTCTATGTAGACAAGACGCCTTGGTTAGCCCCATGAGGATCAGGTTCTATATTGTAGAAAGAGGAGGGTGGGGGCCTAGGGTGATCAGGTCCAGGAAGTCTACACAGAGTTGGGATATAAAGGAACAGAAGGGAGGGTGGGAGGATGTACTGGGCTGGCCAGAAGGAAAACAACAGCACCTGCCCCCAGCAGGTCCTACACCAGTGATGACCTGGTGGCATTGGAGAAGTGAGAAGTCGATCGCAGAGGGGAGAGGGACTTTATCATTGGCAGTGTTCAGAAATGCAAGTCATGGGGTGCCCGGGTAGCTCAGTTGATTGAGTGTCTGACTCTTGATTTCAGCTCAGGTCATGATCTCAAAGTCATGAGATCAAGCCCCACATCAGGCTCTGTGCTCCGTGAGAGTCTGCTTGAGATTCTCTCTCTTCCTCTCCCTCTGTCCCCTCCCCCCCCCAGCTCTCTAAAATAAATAAATAAAATATATCTTTGAAAGAAAGAGGGAGAGAGAAAGAGAGGAAGGAAGAGATGGAAGGGAGGAAGGAAGGAAGAAAGATGAAGGGCATGGTGATGGGTTTGAGCTGGTTTTCTTGGCTGTTCTCCATTCTTCACAGAGAATGCATCCTTTGTTGGTACACCAGGTGGCCCTTCCCACCTCACCATGATTGCAATTGCTCTCCCCACAGTGTGGTCTAATGGTCCATCCTTGGAGTCCGTGGTCAGTTTCTGTGTGACTCTGTGACAGCCCCTGAAGCCATGGCCTCTGCCTCTAGGAAGCTCACGTTTCTCACAAGGGGGACACTGACACACATGTTATCACAGGTGGGGGAGAACTTAGCTTCTCTTTGGAGGAAGGGTCATGGCCCATTCAAAAGACTTCGCCTTCAAAGACTTCTCTTTGAACCAGACTCGTGGGTGAAATAGACATTTTCCAGGATGGACAGAAGAAGAAGAAATTTTGGACCAAAAGAAGGCCTCACACAAACGTTCAAAGACGAGACTGCATTGCTGCGAGTCTTGCCACCCTCTGGCTCATCGTGGTCCATCTGTGACAGTCTCCTTTCTATCCTTGAACTGTCATGCAGGATGCCGCCTCAAGGCCTCCACGTTTGCTGTTCCCACACCCCGGATATTCTTTTCATAGCAGACTTCCTCCCATCACGGAGATCTTGGCCCAAGGTCATCTTTCAAAGACATTTTCAAACACCCTACCTGAGGGCTCTTTGCATCCACAGTCACTTCCACATGGTCCCAATTTGTTTTGCTTGCCTGAAATCAGCTGCTGTGTGCAAGTCCTGGATTCCCTTAACATTACTAACTGAGCACCTGCTAAGTGTCAGGTCCTATTCTGATGTTGTGGGTATGACAATGAGCCTGACAAAGTCATGGCCCTCAAAGAGCTTGCATTCCACTGGTGAACACAGATGAGAAAACATGAACAATATAATATCCAGCAGCGCTAAAGTGCTGTGAAGAACTAATTCAGAGCAATGAGATCAGGGCTGATGGAGACTGCCCTTTTATTTCGATGAGTCAGAGAAAGTGCCTCCCAGTGGAGACTTTACAGCCAAGATGTGGGTGAGCCAAGGAAGCAAACAGGGCAAGTATCTGGAGAAGAGCACTCTAGGCAGAGGTCATAGCCAGTGCAAAGGCCCTGAGGCAGGTGGGTTCAGAGAATAGCAAGTGCCAGGAGGGTCTGATGAGTAAGAGGAAGAATGGAAGGGGATGGGTGGGGGTCTCACAGCCCATGGTAAGGACCTTAGATTGTATTGTGTGTGTGATAAGAAGCCTTCAGAGGGTTCCTTCAGGAGCCTTTGCTCCACCAGAATGCAAGTTCCATGAGAGTAGAGTCTTGACTGCCCCTGGAGCCCCAGTACAACACACTGTCCGGCCCATAATAAACATCACACAGGTCTCTGTGGGATGAATCCATTCATGAATGCAGCATCCCTCCTCTACCCCCCAACCTCATACTAGTTGAGCACTGACATCACAACACAAACATTCAAACTGCATTTTAACCTGTCAGACAAAATCCTTTCATTGCTGCCGGTTCCACGGACATTCAAGATGCCAGAGTCCACAAGACGGTAGCAAGCTGCAGAGGCCGGGACACCTTTGCTCATTTTCACCAGATCAGATCCCTCATGCAAAGCCGGGGGACAAGGAGGGGGTTTGTGCATGTGCTTCTCCCCAAAGAGTTCAGGGCAAAATCAAGTCTTACAACACAGCTCTGGCACCGGGTATCTCTGCTTGGCATTCCTCAAAAACTTACTTCTATTCATTTGGTACAGAAAGAACTAGCATTATTTATTGTTACCAGGACCTCTTAGTTCCTTAAAGATGCTTGCCCCCCTCCAGAAGGCCTCCAGCCAGGAATGGGAAAGCTGGATTATCTGGAGGTTTCTGACTATTAGATCCCATAAATGTCATACCTACTGTTGGCACCTAAATGCCATTGAGTTCTTCGTAAACATGATAGGAAATGGTCTTTGCTCCATAAGCCTTGCATCACCACCAGCATTGTAAATGGAGCACTTAACTGGGTATTTTTAAAAGAGGAGTAGGAAAAAAAAAGAAAGCAAGGCAACACAACAGCATCTTTCCAACCAATCAAAATCAAATTATACCTGAGCAACATAATTGGAGTTTAATGAGTAGTTTTATGTTTTGCTAATCAAATCACCATATTGATGGGGTTTATCAGCAGAAATACAATGTTAATTACTAAGGACTGATAAAAAATTAATGCAACTCCAAATGCAACATCCCACATTACATACGGAAAGGCCCGGGTGGACGGTCGGGAAGCTGGTCATTTTTCCTTTTAATGAGTCCGGTAGCTGCCAGGCATGGGAGCTCTGGCTGGGCAATGTTTATTTGCCATTTTCAATTAAACATGGTTCAAGGGCTGGATGTCATCGGTGGGTGCTAATGGGAAGCATTCAGAAGTGAACAGACTCCATCCCTAGGCTTTCATGTGAGGGAATAAAGCTGTAGGTTTTTAAAAACGTCGCCAAATCCCTTCCCTTCGCGGCTCAGAGTGGTAGAGAGCCTGTCAACAGAAAGCAAGATCAAGTCCAAATCCAAAAAGTAAATAAAATAAATGCGGATTTTAAAAGTCAACAACATTGACGCTCCTCCAGCCAAAGCAGGTCTGTGGTTCAAAAGACTCCGTGCAATCAGGGGTGACTAACGGGGGCCCTGCTGTCATTCAGCTGTTTAAAGAAAGGGCTTGCGTTCTGCATTTCACAGGACAGACTAGGAGAGTAGCCACCTGGTCATCTCGCCCTCCTCCTTTCGGGCCAGCCTGAGGCGCCCTCCCTGACCTGGAAACATCCTGTTTGGGGTTTGGGGCTCAGGGAGAACGGGCTTCTCTTCTGAAGCTTGCCTAAGGGAACTTCATCATCAAGGATGAGAAGAAAAGTTGGTTAAATAAAGAAATAAAACAAAATGAATTTAATTGGGCCTTCTCAGACTTCTCCCCCCACCCTCTAAATACATAGGCATGTTCTCTCATTCTCTGCAAAATACTTAAAGGTGTCAAAAAAGATTTGTGACCCAACGTCAGAAGGTAGTCAGGAAGCCCAGCTCCGTCACCCATGCTCGGCCCTACCGACCACCTGCGCTCGCCTCCCCTCCCCCCTGCTCTCTGCACAAGGGACTTCAGGGCCTTCCTGCAGTCCACCCTTCCATCCCAATAACCAGGAGCTGTCCTCCCAAGTAACTGCACATTTGCACTGGGCTTCAGGATGACAGGACAGGCTCACATGCTCCGGTTCATTTAAATCTCATACCAGCCCCATGGGGGAGGGGGGGCGGGTATCATTGTTCCCATTTTACTATGGAGGAAACTGAGTCTCAACAGGTCAGGTGTCTCACTTAAGGTGACACAGCTGGTGGACAACAGAGGCAGAACGTCCACCTCAACCACCAGCTCCAGTGGGGAGAAAGGATTTGGAGTGGCATCTATTGGCTTCCCAAATAAAGCCCATACTCAGACCCACATTGGAGACGCTGCACCACGTGCCTGACAGACCTCCATGCCTCTGCTCACCCATCCCAACACATCCCCTGCTCCCATCCGCAAGTTTCCTCAACAGACATCGAATGGGCTGTTAGCTCTTTATCACCCCCACAACCCCCTCCCCCTCATGGCTCTGTGTCCACTGCTCCCTCTCCTGGGAACACCTTGTCTAGTGTCCCTAAACCACACCGTATCCATCCTTCCTGGACCAGATCATGCTACCTCCTCCAAGAAGGCCACCTGGATTCCCCCAGGGCAGAAATCAGATTTCTGCCCTCTGTATTCTCAAGACTGCCCAATTGTAATTCATGCATTAGTCGTATAATTATTTGTTTAATGAATGCTCCTCTTCCATTACTGCACATTCTGGGAAGCCAGGGAGCTAGCAGAAAATCTGAGGAGGTGCTGGAAAACATTGAGTGCAATGAGCGAGTGAATGAATGGATGAATGAATGAATCACTTGTTGAACCTCTTCTGTGAGCCAAACTCGTTACATACATAGTACATACTTCAGAAGGCTGTGATAGGATGAAATGAAATAAAGCCAATGAACGCAGCACATCCAAAGCCTGACATATAATAGATGCCTAATAATTTGTACCTATTATGATTACCACCGTCATTTTTATTATTATCATCAACATATTGTCTCAATTAAATAGTTACAACAACCCTTTCTTGCCTCAAATTTTATCTCCATTTTACAGATAAGGAAAGGGGTGTTCAGAGAGGTTAAGCAACTTTCCTAAAGTCACACAGCTGGGAAGGGGTGGAGCTGGGATCCGAGCGGACATTCAAACCCAGGTTCGGCTAACAACAGCAAAGCCACCCTCTTTGACGTCACACTGTTCCACTCCCCACCACTGCCATGAGCTCATTGTGAAGGTGGCTTTGGGGCACAGGACCACGCCACATTGCTCACCCATCCCATCTCATGCTCATGTCAGTAGTCCTTAGGATGGAGAAGTGTCCTTTACAGGGACAGTCTGAGGCAGAAGTAGATTCTGTAACCAGAAACTGTTTTGCCCTTTGACCTTGCCCACCCACTCTTGTCCTGCTGAGCTCACAGGTGCCCACCTTTCCAGAAGCTGGAAACTGGGCACCAAAAGAGCTAGCAAAGGAGCCAGGGGTCAGGCTCAGTCTCCTGCCTTATAGCCTGGTCTTTTTTCTACCACACCTATAAAAGGAATCTTCCCAAAAGATACCGCTCCTCATTTTTTGCCACTAAAACATAGCTCCTGGGAGGCAACCACTAAAATATGGTCTGGTCCAAAGTTGGTATTTTCTCCCTGTCTGTCCCTCTAAACTCTGCCCAGTGGAGTCCACATGAGGCAAACGGCACCTCAGGACAGACCCCAGCAGGGATATGGCCCAGTACTACTCAGCCACTGAGAGTCTGAGCTAACAAAAATCGCTGGGTTTCTCGGTCTTGCCTTGACCACGAACCCACTTCTCTCAAGCAAAACATTAGGAAGTACAACTTGTAAGCCGGAGGATGAGCATCCAGGTCCTGCCGGCAGCCACCTCCCCCTCCAGCCCCAGGTAAGCCTTATGACTGGGCTCCAGAACCACAACTGGGAAAGCTGTGATCCTGTCCACCCCATCTGTCCCCCCAGGGAATGTTAGCCACCACAGCAAGTCATGCCTGCATCACGTCAAATGTTTATATGTTATTGACATCACAGCCCAATGCACAGGGCCTCTGCTCCACACAGTCATTCAGAAACCCAAGACCCTTCAATCAGTGGGTGCCACCATCCCCCGCATCCCTCCACAGAATCCCTACACCCCTGCAGCACAGAGAGAGTGTGTGTGAAGGGTTGCACATTATGTTAATGCCACCTCTACCCATACAGCATAAGCCAGAAATCAGTCCCACACCCCCTTCCCTACAAGGGCAAGGGAGGCTGGAAATTGTACTCTGAGCACCCAAGAAGAAAAGCAAATGGGCCATGGGGAACACATAACACTCTCTGTCACTCCATCACTTTATACATAAGAACTCAGAGGGCCAGAGAGGTGCAGTGATTATCCTCAGGCCACACAGTTTTCCATAACCCAGATCTATTGACTTCCCACCCACAGCTCTCATCCACAAAGTATGGTCTGCATCCATGGTAGGTGGGCCACATGGTAAAATGATAAAGGGCAAAAGGTACCCCTTTACAGAGAACATAGGTTCAAATCTCAAATCTACAGCCAACCTGCTGATCCAGGCTGCACAAGTCTCTGGCTCTCTCTGAATCTCAGTTTTCTCATCTGGAAAATGGAAGTAGCAACGCCAGCTTCAACAGAGATTAGGAGGATTCAGTGGACATTGAACCTTGGTTCAGGAACAGAGATTCATGAACGAAAGAGAGTATATAACAGTGGGCTTTTGTTGCCCACCTCCAGACATTCCCCACACTCCTTTCCTGCTCTAATTTTTCTCCTTAGCATTTATGACCTTCTACCTAAGTTTATAATTTACTAAATCGTTATTTTTATAATTCGTATCTGTCCTTCTCCCTGGAATGTCAGCTCCACAGGGGGTGGGGGGAGGATTTGAAAGGATTTTGTTAGTGGAAAATATCTAGAACAGTTCCTATCACAAAGGGGGCACCCAGGAAGCATTCAATTAATCCAGAAGTTTTTCATTCACTCGCTCAGTCCCAGGGTGGTTCTTTATTGTCACTATGGTCATCAGTTAGCCTATGACCTGCCCTATTAGGGCATCCACCCACAGAGGTCCCCTCTCCTCTTGCCAGCTGCCAGATAGAAAGAGTGGAATGTGGAAGCAAACCTCGTTTTCATGAGGGATCCACTAGAGAACAGACACTGAATGGGCCATTCACCTCCATGGGGGTGTTTGGAAACATTTGGAATCACAGCTCATGTCACCACCCAAACTAGAGAAAGGTGGATAAAAATACTCTGGATTCTCCTGTTCTCTCACCTTCCAATCTTCTCATCGCCTCCCATTGGCCAAATCTATCTGGAAACCCTTGTACAAGCAATCCCTGGAAACGTAGTCTCACAGTGCAGGGCAGGGCAGGGAACAGCAGAGAATGCTTTCAAGAACAAAATGGCACATGAATGTTTTTCTTTCCATCTCCCATATCCAGATGTACCCAGTACATAGGAGGTTAGTCTTAAGTGTATCAGTTGGATACATTTATGTGTTAAATATCTCCATTGATGCTAGAAATGATATGTCTTATCTATTTTTTGTCTTGCAAACTTTCTGCAATTGAAATCTTACATAATCCATCTGTAACTGACCCCAGCAATCCCCACCTGCTGGTGTTCACCCACTTGGCAAGTTCCCAGAACTTGAGTGTGGATGAAATCTGAAACTTTCTTCCTCCCAATAAACCATGGAAAAGTGATGAGATGTCATCCCTGTGGTTACATTAAATTAGTTAAGAGTCTAGCAGACTGGTGCTAGCTTGATGAAGTAAGCAGCCATGTTGACCAAGTGCACATGTCAAGGGACTGCAAGAAGTTTCTAGAAGCTCCAGGTGGCCTCTTGGAACTAGGGAAATCTCCAGAAAGTTGCTAGGGCTCTCAGTCCCACAGAGGTAAGGACATGAATTCTGCCAACAGCCTGAGCAAGCCAGGAGGGTGGTCCTTCCCCAGTCGAGCCTCCATATGAGAATGCAGCCCAACAAACACGTGACTCTGGCAGGGGACCCAGGACTCCTGATTCCTGGACTCCTGGGACTCCTGACCTGTAGAAAGTGTGCAATCATAACTGCGTCCCTCTGACTCATTGCATGGAAGGCTGCCCAACTTAACACTTTACCTGAGTCAGACACAGCCTTCCACTGTGTTAAGCGACTAGGATTTTAAAGTTTATCCATTGCAGCTACCACTGTCCTCCTAAAAGTACAAACAGGAAGGTAAATAATCTTTTTTGAGCCCTCACTCTGCGCCAGGCACTTTGCTAGACACTGTGTGTATATTATCTGATGCAATCATTTGGTCAACCTTATAAGGCAGGTTTGATTCCTCCATCTTAATGGTTTGGGAAATTGGAGTTTTGAAATCTGGTCCTCATAGGACTAATGAATAGTGGCGGCAGAATGAGAGGCAAGAATGTCTGATTCCAAAGCCAATGGGAATCTCTAAAAAAAAAGAAGAAGAAGAACATAATATGTGCCAAGTAAGAACCCGAGAAAAGGTGCTTTGGGACATCAAAGTAAAAACAACTCACCTTTGATCAAAAAGATCAGTAAGTGATCCAGGAGGAGGGGGGCGTTGAGATAGTCTTTGAAGGATGGGCAGAATGGAAATCAATTAAACTAAGCAACACATTTTCAGGGGGAGGAGAGAGCCTGAGCACTCGGATAGAGTTTGGAAACTGCAGGACCCAGATGGAGGAGGGAGATGGGAGCCCAGCGGGTCCAGAACGTGGGGTGGGATAGGAGATCAGAAGGGGCAAGGCTTGAGACACAGTCAGAGTTTCCATCATGGAGGGTTCTGGATGACAAAAGAAACATACACAAATGAAGCCATCTGGTACTTTCCATATTAAAGGTTTTGAGTACAAAAATGGTATAATTTTCGCTGTACATGAGAAGCCTGACTTAGCATCGTCTCATGTAGGCACAAAGACTCTTCTAATTCTTATATTGGTGGAAGTGATAACACTTAACCTATAGTTAGAGAGATTTCCTGGAAGCAGTTTCAGGAAGAATTAATGGAAACCTCTGGAAAGCACACAGAGCTGGTTTCACTGTATGATAAGGCAAAGCCGCATTGCCCCCTGACTGCTGGTAGCCGAACCATATCTGTGAGCGCAGGTGTGTGCATACACAACGTGGACAGAAACGTAGGCAGCCTTCATTGACAGGATGCTTGGCCTTCAGCAAGCATGGCCACCAGCGTACACAGGACAGACGCGGACGTCAAAAGCCTCCCGAAAAGCTGGTGTCTCTTTTTCATTTTACGTAAGGAGCAATATCTCCTTCACATCTCAAGCCCCTGTCATCCCTTCAGACACGCAGAAGATTTCCTTTTCATAAACAGAAGACCTGCTGGCCCAGCCATGACCACAACAGCCCAGCCACAACCACAACCAACCCACAATTTCCAGGCCTGAGAAGGAATGAGACCACAACCAAGAAAAGCTGTAAGGGGAACATCAGAAGGGCTACTGGCCGAGTTCCGTCCCATCTGCAGAATAATCCAGGCCCTGAAGTGACTCCCAGACCTCTGTATCCCAGCTTCTCAGTCCCCCTCCCAGCTCCACCTGGTTTGGCCCTGAGCAGGGAGAAGCCATCGCAGCTATGCTCAGAAGGCGTATGTCTGGGTTCAAATCCTGGTCCAGCTGCTCCAAAGCTCTCTTGACTTTGAGTAGGTGATTTGTTCCCTTTAAACACTAGAGAATGCCAGGAGAATTAAAGGTGACTCATCATTTATAGAATGCCTGGCCCCTAAAACGGACTCAGTAAATAATGGCTATTATTAGCCAGAGCTCCTTTTGACACTGGAAATTAGGTACTTAGATGGTGTTGCTGTGATATTTGGAATTGGGGACGGGCGTTTTGAGGAGTAGGGAACTTTGGATCAGTGTGCAATCCGTCTTGATAATGTGGACCCAAGATGAAGCATCAAGATCATTTCAAGTCTAGAACCGACAGCCGGTGCATGGACATCTCCTCCCCACTTTGTACCAGCTGCAGATGTGATAAAGAACCTTCTACACCCTCGTCTGAAGTGCCAAGGAGAACGATCATCAGGACTGAAACTGGGACAGAGCCCCAGGCAGAACCCAGAACACAGGACCTCCCTGTGTGCTGCCATCAGTCTGATCGCTAATACCTTTCACACAGTTGTTGAGTTAAACAGCAACCCTACCATCCACCCCACCGTTGCCCCCATAGCTTCATCCTGTCTGCCCAGGTATCCCAAGAGAAACTGGAACCTTGGAGACCTCCACATGGAACTTGCCTCTGGCATGCCCCATCGAACCAGGCCATCAGGGTCCAAAAGAAGACAGCTTTTGCTCAACAGGGGTCCACACAGCTTTTGCTCAACAGGGGTCCACGCAGCATCGTAATTACAGGCCATGCTTGGAACTACTTGATAGACATTCGCATCTTTACTCCACCATTTTCCAGGTGGTCTGACCTTGGGAATATTACTGAAGCTTTCTGAGCCCCCAGTTTCCTCTTAAGAAAAATAGGATCAAACCCAACACTTAATAAGATATAGCATGACTCCGGCCGAGCCCCAGGTCCAACCCTTGCCAGATAGGAGCCTCTTTGTTCCACACACTAGAGTCTCCGGCCAAGAACTTGGAAGGGAGAGGAGGCAGTGGACAATGCCTTTGTCCTTCGAAGCCAGGTGCACTGGCTTGTTTGCTCCCATACACCTCAGAAGAGGGGTGAAAAGGTACCAATCCTAGAGCCTTCTCAACAAATCACTTACCAAATCACCTATGCTTTTTGGCAAAGGATACCTGCTTCTTCCCTATTCCCTTTAGGACGACATCTGTCAAAGGACATCAGGATGTTCCATGTTAGTGTATCCAAGACCTGGGATGATTCTGGCCAGGACCAGAGAGTCCTGCCTTCTCCCTCGGGGCTCCTTTCTGAATTAACAAAGGGGTGTCAGGGCTTCATTTAAATATTCCAGCCATTAATCCTGGGCACTCGCTGCAGGGCTGTTGCAGCCCTTTGGGTGTTTTGAATACATTTTAAGGATCATTGCAAATTTGATTGCCATCAATAAAATCGCAAACAATATAATTATATCTGTTTGCTTATGTCTAAATAGGTGCACACATGTGAAATGTGAGTATGCTAATATAAGTAAATATGCATGCATATACATATTTGTGATTTCGGGATATATAGAGATTCATACCTACCTAGCACACAAATGCACTTATATAACTTGCAAAAATAATCTACTTCTTCTTTTTTCTGTGCTATACCGGAAAAAAAAAAAAATCAAATCTAAGCACGGAGGAACTGAAAAAAAACTACATGTATCATTCACCTGATTTCAATTGTGCCTCCCTTTGAACCTCAGCCAAATCATTTTGTACATTAAAAATTGGTCAGGGATGATAAGATTCCATTTTCATGGTTGGTAATGCAGAACCAGGGAAAGAATACAATTACAGACCCCTGAGTAAACTCTGCGAATGTCAACTTGATGTAAATGATCAAGTGTCGACAAAGGGGCCGGGGAGGGAGGGCTCGGAGAGGGAAGCAGAGCTGATCTCTAACGGAGAGCAAGAGACAGACGGACGGAAGGAGAGAGAGATAAGCCATCATCCTCGTCAGACCTTCTTGGAGGGGAAATGCGGAGCTCCTAGGGCCAGGCAGTTTCTCAAACACTCGAGCTCTCGGCCAGTCTTGAGAGTGCCAAGGTGTGGCAGCTAAATGCATTTATTTCACTCCCCAAACATTTCCTAGGCACCCACTTGGGCCAGTAAATGCCAAACAAAAGAAGTAAAATAAGATTGACTTTAGGCGGCCTGGCTCTGCCGTGGAGGGTTTCCTGCTGCGATGGGAATAGAAGCCCAAACAGACGCTCCTCCAGCACCCGAGGGGTGGACACACGGACAAAGGTCCTGCCTGGAGAGAAAAAACAATCAGCTCAGCCTGCCTCTTCTACCGCCAGCTGGGTCACAAGAACAGCGGTGCTAAGTCCAAGAAATAGAGGCCAACCCTACCCTGCTTGGAGGCCGCCCTTAGTGGGACATCATGCCTCCGAGCAAACGGGAGAGAGCCAGGAGATGAAGTCTCAAGGCCACATCACACAGAAGACTATGGAAAGAACTTTCTCTTGGGAAGCAAAGCCTCAGGGGGATAAGATCTAGTATCAAAAAGCTACTGGGAACTGGGGCAGAGCAACCAAAGCACCTGGAGGGTTTTGGACACCAGACTCCAGTCCAGTAAATAGAAATGGTCAGAACAGATTTCTGTGTGGTCACAAAGAGAGGGGTATCCAACATTAAGGCGTCTTTGTGTGATAATGAGCTCCGTGTCACTGTAAGTATGAAAGAAGGTTGGTCCACCACTTGTTTTAGAACATTGAAGGGAACATTTCTGCACTGGAATGGGAAAGGTGTTGACTGAAGTGTACTGAGAAGGGCTTAAAAGGAGAGATGGTTAATTAGAATCCAGGTGAGTATCAGCTTTGAAGGAGGAGCGAGTTTAAAGTCACAATCTGCCCTCCATGTCCCTTCCATTTGTCCTCCGTCTATGATATCTCATGCCCTGTGACACACGACCCCACAGCGATGCCTCTTATCTTAGACTGTTTCTCCAACACTTGGCATGTGCGTTCCTTCTCTGATTCAACAATGCTAGGTACCCAAATGGTAGGCACCCATCCAGGCTCTGAAGATACAACGGGGCGTGAGACACTTGAACTCTGGTATTTGTCTGATCTGTTGCTGGTCTGGCGGTGGTCATGTATGAACCCAAGTGTTAGCCACGAGACCAAGATGGCAGGTGTACTTTCATCCACCTGGAAATTCATCAGTGCTCATGAGGGATATTATATGGCAAGTGGTATTTGGAGCACAGCCAAAGAGAAGTTTCGCTAAACTAAAGGCAAAAGTCATACCTTTAGGGCTTCCCTCCACCTCTCCTGCTGGGGGAGGGGGCAGTGCTGGCTGCTATGGTGATGGGAGGAGTAGTAGAATGAAGGAGGGAGGAACTGGCAAGGCAATTGACTGATGAGGTTCAATCTATGAAAGGCATTGTCCACACGGATTCTTTAGAGCCAGGCTTGGGAAGTCCCAGTGCTGCTTGTATGGGGCTAGATTGTCATTTCAAGACTCCAGCCTTCTGGGTGCCATATTGGTTCTGCTTTCTCCATGACCATAGGAATTCAGGGAATTGGAGGTAGTTATCTATGTCTCCAGCTGTGCCTTGGATTTCCTTTTCTTACTTCTGGCATCTTCATGAGAGAGCCAGCCATTTCTCCTTTGACTCCAGAAATGCGGGGAATACCACATAGGCTGCTTGCCAACTGCATCTCTGAGGTTGGTCCATCAGGTCGAATAGAATTAGCTTGTGGTTCTATGGATGGACACCCAGGCTGTCTCTCACCAACAGGAGGTTCCTCGGAGTGCTCCTTGTTCCCCTCACCTTCCATGGCCTCTCCAGCTTGGTTGGAAGGACTGTTTGCACAGCCAGTAGCCCTAGATAGGAAGACCTGGGGGATGGGCAGGAAACTGGAAAAAGGACTCTAGATTAAGACATCAGGGGACCTTCAGGGTCTGGTTTAGTCATTTTTGAGGTCCTGTCTTCCTATGGGGACCCCAAACCATATCCACCACCACACATGACTATTTTTCTACCTCCCCAACATCTCCTATGGCACCTGGGAGCTAACTTGCTGGATTAGTGTGTGATCATATTGAAGTATGACTCTATGTCTTTCCCACTATTCCCTCAGGACCATCTCAGTACTGACATGGTAAGTGGGGGCAATCTGAAAAATAGGGACTTGCAAACCTATGCTCCCCGCCCAACCAAGAGCCTGTCCACCTCATCCCACAGGGACCCTGAGTAGTTCTGTGAGAAGCCAGGTGGGCGTGGCCGGCCTGGGAGCTCCAGACCCACACAGTGCGAGGACAGTGAAGACAGGAGGACAGACACTGAGCAGGGATGACCCCCATCCAGGGCCGAGGGCTGCGTCCTTGGGGGACCCAAAAAGAGCAAACGTTTTCCAGGAGAAAGAACACACATCTCCCTACCATCCCATCATCATTCAAAAGCTGAGAGCAAGACTGATTTTTCCAATTTATTTTAGAATTATCAACCGAACTGATTAAAGCAGCTATCAACTTGGGTTGTTCTTTATGTGTCGTCCTCGTTTCACATTTCCAATGTTTTTTCGCGCGCAGGCTGCATAAATTATTGAAACATTATTTTATTTATCCATCCCCCTGTGACAGAAATAGGTTTTCTGAAAGCAGATCTTTCCCTAATCAGTTTTGTTTTTCTTGGTTTTGCTTCCAAATAGCTCCATGAATTTCAGGCTGACAGATGTGTAGCACTGGTTTACTTCTTTAGTGTGAAACAAGCCACGACGGGAGGAGAAAGAGAAAGGGTCTGGATGTCAGAGTCCTTGGACATAGATGACCGGTGCCTGGGGGACAAGAGAC
This sequence comes from Lontra canadensis, assembly GCF_010015895.1. Taxonomy (NCBI): domain Eukaryota; kingdom Metazoa; phylum Chordata; class Mammalia; order Carnivora; family Mustelidae; genus Lontra; species Lontra canadensis. The sequence continues at coordinate 22,248 of NW_022631710.1, forward strand.
TTCCCGAGTTGGTCCGGAGAGCAGGCAAGAGGAAGACGGCACCGTGAAGTGATGGGCTGGTGATGGTGGCCTCAGCTTCCTCAGGGTTCAGGGCATGCAGGTCTAACTTCGCTTCTCCAGCGCCTGGGTTACAGACCTCCCCTTCCCAGTGGTGGGCCATGCCCGGTGGGAGGCACCAAAGGTACCAGGTCCACAGTGACCATACAGTGAAACTGGCCCAGCGTCCACCCGCAAGGCACTGACAGCTTTTCCCAGGAGTCATCTGAGAGGGGCCACTCTAACTGCAAGACATGTTTAAATGGTGGGTCTGTTGTATGTTTGCGGGAACATGCCTCCCGTCTAAAGTATCTGGGAGACAAGGAGTGATGTGCTGTCAAGAGAGGAAATGCGCCCGTGTAAAGCTCAGCTGTGCCAGAGAACACCTAGGAGGGCTCTCCGTGCCTTGCAAGACATTAGCCCTGTTCACAGGGATCAGCCTAGGTCACAGGGCTTCATCCACCTGGCCTTAAGAATTGGGGGCTATGGGCTCAGCTCTCCGAGGGAGTCCCAGAGAATCACGCAGGACTGTATCCAGGGTCCCATGTGGCCCCCCAGGGCATGACCAGGGGAGTCGCTCCAGGTGTCCACACCACTCCTAACAGAGCCCCTGCCTACAAGCACCACCAGTGGTCAAGCCCTCCTCCAGCAACAGTTCCTCAACCATAAGACACATTCCCATTCCAGAAGCCATAGAGTTGGGGGCCGAGGGGGAACATTCAACCTAAGACACACTCCCATTCCAGAAGCCATAGAGTCGGGGGGTGTGGGGGGTAGGGATGTTCACTCTACAATCAAGGAGGTGTGGTATCTCCACACATGCTATTCCTTCTTGGAATTCCTTTCCCTGACTGGACCTCCCTGCCCACCACCACCACCACCACCAAACTCCTAATCATCATGAAGATTAGAGGAGGACTCAGAAAAGATTTTCGGGCCTCCCTCAGGCAGCCAAAGACAGACTTTCCCACGGGAACCCTTTAAGAAAGGGTCAAGTTTCCTCCAAAGCAGAGCCTAAAACAAGGATCCCGACCCAGGTCACAGAGAGCTCTTTGAGAAAGGTCCCTAAGGGAGGGAGGACTGCAGGGCAGGGAAGGGAGGGAGCCAGCCAGGATGCGGCCTCAGGTCAAGGCTGCTCCCCCCTCCCCTGGCTCCACAGGTGGGGTTGAGGCCTCTGGAACAGAAACACACTCAGAGCATTGTCTACACCTTGAAGCAAAGAAGCTGCCCTCTTACCCCCGGGTCAGCCGGTCATCAGCTCTCTGCGGCTCCCGTGTCAAGTGGGCATGCATAGGTCAAGGGCATTCTCCAGATGAGAGGGGCAGCTGAGAGCTGTTGGCAACCCACCCTTACAGCCGTTGGTGGTCAGGGTTATGTAAAGGCCATCTGGGTAGGGCACTGACAGCCTCCACGAAGACTCTCCCCTACAGACCTGTTGCTCTGAGCACCATCGTGGTGGTGACAATCATTCAGGGAGTTCCCGCTGAAGTTACATTCTACATTGATGGCTATGTTGGTGATCCCATTAAACCCCCGTACACCCTGAAACAGAAAGCAAAATCCCCCTTGAATGGGAACATCACTGAGGCTCAGAGATCTCATGGGACCTGCTGACCGGGACACAGCTGGTCAACCACCATGGACCAAGTTCACAGCAAATATTCATTTGAACCCCGGTTTATCAGACATCAGAGTCTGTGTTCTATTAACTATGTTTCTGGCTTCATTCCATTAGGGCAATTACCACACCATATTATGTTTGTTTGCACATCTCTCTCTCCTGTGAACTGTGGTCCCACATGAATAAAGACTGCCTTCCTTTCTCCCCACTTCCTCCTTTCTTTCACTCTCTGTCGGGCTCTATTGCCACCATTTACTGAACGCACCCCGAGCCAGGCCCTTGCTGGGCCCTCGTGGTTAGCTGTATTATTTGTGCCATTTATCACTAAGAAGATGACTTACAGCCACTCGTTGCCCTCAGACTTCCCACCCTCACTGGCAACAGGCTTCGGAATATGACTGACTTTGGTCAATGGAAGTGAAGGAAGGGATAAGCCTCTGGGGGGAAAGATACATAATACCAGTAAGGAGGAAGACAGGAAGGTCTGACCTAATCCCAGGGTTGGGGAAGGCACTAGTGAGGCAAGATCTGAAGGAATCAGATGCAACTAAGTGGAAAAACAAAGGATGCCACTGTTTGTGCAAAGGCCCCGTGGTGGAAGGGAGCATGATGTCATCAAAGCTTTAAAACAAGGCCTATGGCTAGATCACAGTTGGGTGGCTTAGGGAGATCATATGACTTCTCCAAGCTCCCTTCCTTGTTTATAAAATAATAGTGCAAGACCAAAAATGGATTTCTCCTGTTTTCAAGGTTCCCTTTTCCTTTCTCTGATCCCAGAGCTGGGTGGAGAACCCTCCCATGGGGAGACACCAGTGTCTTGGCCCACAGAATCTCATCCTGGACAGGGCTCACCTGAAACACGGGTGTTGCTCTCATCCCCCAGCGCCCACATCACACCGTATTCCGAACCCCAGTCAATAACAAAATAAAAAATCAATTTGGTTAATCTTCTTCAAACAAAAGAACACAGAAATCTCTTAATAAGAAGAAAATAGGCCTATTTATAATCAGACCAAGAAAACTGCACATGTAATGTGCTTTGTGCCTCAAAACTAATTTCTTTAAAATTTTTAATTTGGAGCACACAAAACAACTACTTTTAAAAATATGCAATTGCACGACTAATTCCATATTAATGAAACTCAACATCTGTGGTTTTTCACATCTGATAGAATTAAAATATTACCAAATTAAAGCAAGGGATTAATTTGTTTTGACTTATTAATATTGGTTAGCTATTCAAGTTTATTTTCCCCCATTTTCTTTTTTTTTTTTTTTTTTTTTGGTCCTTAACCAGCTCTATCCTGTCCTTCAAAGACATTAGAATTACAATAATCACCTTCAGCGTCTTGCCATTCACGCAAGGTACCATTATTCCTACGTAGGCACTCTGCTCCTTTTTAGCTGCCTTAAGTCAATAGTCATAAAACATCACCATTTTTTCCTTCTACTCAATTCCCAGCAACTCTGTCTCTAAATTCCCCTTGACTTAGAATAGCTGATGTCAAAACGAAATTAGAGCCACTGCCAACACGAACATGACCTCCTCCATCACACGCACAACATTCCAGACCTTTCCTAAATCTTTGTCTCCATACACCCACGCTTCTGGATATTGTTACCACAACCGCAACCAACTGACACATGGGGCACATGGGTGAGTTTGACGGCCAACCAAGCCAAAGCACTCCCTGTGGCTCTTTTGTGTGAAATTAAGGGGGTAGCAAAGAGTCAGGATTAGCACATGTCATCCTGCTACCCTTCTCGCTCTCTGGTTCTCAGTTTCCCCAACTATAATACCTGGAGAACAGTTGTCTCTCCCCCATAGGGCTGTCCAGCCAGATGAGCCAAACAAGCGTGCTGGGTAGCCAGAGGAGAGAACACATTTCAAGTACGAAGCACAATGTTTAGCACCCCGTAAGCATGCTGTAAATATTTCCTGAATGGATACATAAATGTTTTCAAATCGTTCCTTGCTGGGAATATCTTGTAGAGAAAATGTCAGGCTCCCATATCCAGGGAGCTCCCACGATCCACAGGCTGCTGAAAATGATCGGTCATTTTATCAAATTATCAGACCTCAAGTAGGGGCAGGGGAGCCATCGGGAAGGGCACAAATACATTTTGGGACTTGCCGCCAGGTGGCTAAAAACAGGCACTCTGGTAGCCCACAGGCAAACAGTCTCTCTAGCCACTTCTGCAACGGCAAGGAAACAGAAGGTATGCATATGAATGTCCTTTGTAAACTGTAAAGCGCTTTCCAAGGCTTAGCAGAGAATGCTTATACCATCTAAGCAGACGGACAAAATGATTGTTTCTTGTACCTTACAACTTTTCATTCCAAACTCCGATTTCTTAGGGGCACAAAAATTCCCTCCGGATTTCCCTAACACGTCATGGCAAAAACTACTGAGTTCTTTGTCTAAAGTTTGCTTAAAATTTAGTTAGCTTAAAAGAAAAAAATTTAGTTAGCTTTCCCGGCTTAAAAAAAAAAAATCAAACCAGTTTTGTGGAAAATTCAGTGCTCAGATCTGTGGGGAATTCATAATTGGCATTTCCATAACCCAGCTGTCTGGCTGTTGAATGGAACCCTAGAATAAATAAACAAACTAACACATGAAAAAGCAAACACTCGAGTTCTGTGGTATTTACAAAAAGGAAAGACAATGCAGAATAGAAATAAATTCTCTCATGAATGAGTTTACTTAAAATGGCTTGATTGAAAGCCTTCTAGTATTTTAAGGATTAAAAGTGACTTTTACCAACTCAAAGCAACAGCAAATTGGGAAAGACACAAAATCTTCTTGGTACCATTATTTTAGAAAAATCCTCTCCCCCCCACCTGCTGTGATTTAGGAAATATTCTGTGACTAAGAAATTTCCAGACTTCTTTCTTTTTTTTTTTTTTTTTTTTTCTTTTTCTGGACATTCTAAAATGGGCTGCCTTAGACTTGGAGTGAAAAGGGCATTTTATAAGAACAATTAGCAAGAGACAAAAGTGGGGTTCAATTTACCATTTTATTCTGCATCACTGGAAAAAAGAGACAAAAGGGGGTCATGAAGGTCTGTGGCAGAGACTGCTAATAAATATTCAAAATCTGTTTTTTCTTTCCTTCTCACTAACAAAACCCCTATACTTTAGCAGGTGGCAAATTGCCAACTTATATTAAAAAAAAAAAAGGCACATTTTCCATTTTCCCTTGCAATTATGTGGCCCATGACATGTAGATGGAAAGTCTTGAGTGAGGTTTTCTGGCAAATTTTTTTAAAGGAAGCTAAGCTAGGAGGTATGTCCTTTAAACCTTTCCCCTGGTGACATAAACCTAATAGCTGAGAGTCAGCAGCCATCCTGGCATCATGAGGAAAAGACAAAAAAAAAAAAAATCTGTGAACCTCTTGATTCTGAAATCCTTAGGATACTAAGCCCATGCCAACAGTGTCTTTTTCTAAAGTTTTTGATTAAATGAGAAAAATCTTATTTGTTCAAACCACCATGGTCCAGCTTCTATTTTGCAATTCCCAGTTGACACAAGATCCCTCGCTTCCAGTTTGCCTTTTCAATGGGAGACGGTGGATTTCCAACTCAAATTAATCCAGAAAAGCACAAAGCAAAGATCAATAAGTATTTAACTTTGGATTTTTAATAAGTGGGCTCCTTCTGAGTCTCAGATCACTTAATTTTAACCAAACACTCCAAAACGGGGTTTGAAGTGTATAAAGATTTCAGGCAGAACACAAACATTTGCTCTGAAATGTTTAACATGAGCAGTTAGAGTTTGTAAAATGATCATCATCTCTGTGCCCACCTTCCAGTGTAAGACAGAACACACCTGTGCAGCCAAAGCCCCTCTGTAGATCTCCCAGGCAATTCCTCTTTCCCCCAACCCAAAGCACCTACTTTGCTAAACTGAGTGTTCCTCATTCCTTTATGCTTTATACTCTCCAGGCAACAAATAATATGTCCGGTAGATTAAAAAAATAAAAGATCCAACTTCCTAAGTTCACATTCCAGCTCTGATATTTGCAAGCTGGGTGACCTTGAGCAAGTTACCTAACCTCTCTGTGGTTCTGTTACCTCATTAGAAAATGAGAATAATCATGCTTACCTCATAGGCTTATGATGAGAATAAATGACCCCATAAATGTAAAATCTGCCATCTGTTAGGTCTATATGCTTATTTTCTTGTTATTTTCAGGAGGATACATATAGTTTTTATAGTTTTTTATGCCTCTTTTATATAGGTTCCCCACCAGATTTTTCATCATAAACCATCATCTAATACAAAGATTATTGCATTTGTAGTAAACTAAATGCAGTCTGTAATTTTAATATTTGGTATTACATTTGATTAAAAAAATGTTTTTCACAAACAGAATTTGACTCACCCACCCCAGTTCCAGGGCTGCCTCGCTGAGTAGCACCAGCGTCCACTCAGGAACCCAAGCAGTAACGCAGGTGCGATCGGGGTCATCTGACTCTCCCTGGGACACCTGTTTCCCATGCATCCCTGCTCTACATCCGCTGCTGAACCCTGCTCTCAGCCACCTGCCTGGCCCACCTCCTGCCTTGTTTCCAGATCACCCCCCCCTCACAGTTCCCAATTCACCCCCGACAAAGCAGCCAGAGTGCTCCTGCAAGGCGGAAAGAATAAAGCCATCAGCCCCCGGGTACAGACCCCTGGCGGTTCCATGCGGCCTAGCAGGACTGTTCACACTCCACCCATCCATTTTGCTGTGGCCATAATAGACCTGGGGTGCTCTCTCCTCCAGTCCTATCCCAGGTCACTCCCCTTCCCACCACCCTGCATGCCCTTCTCCTTACTGACTCCTCCTATGTGGGAGCGGGGCCTCAGCTTGCATGTTACTCCCTCCCTCCAAGGAGGACGTAACTTGCCCCCAAGCCCAGGCAGGTGCCACGCTGTGAGCACCCACAGCACTGGACATCCTTATTCAAGCCACACACCACTCTGGGATTGCCCCCTGACTACCCCACTTGCCTTCTAGACTCCAGTTCCTGAGGGCAAGAGGGAGTGGGTGCTGGTCCCACTGCAAGTCCCACACCAGGAATAAAGGAATGAGTGAATACTTGTGTTCCATCATCATCTACGATGATTCCCATGGGTTTTTATTTTTTCATTGCTTGTTAGAGTCCACCTTTCTTCTGATACCATAGCTCAAGATATTGGCTCTCCCAGAGAGTGATAAGGACAAATATTTCAAAGGTAAATGAACTCCACTGTTGATGAAGGAAGGGGAAATTAGCACTCTGAGAAAGTGTTAATGAAACTCCAAGTGCAGCATTTGGGGGAAGAATATTGAGTCATATCCAGCTGAATTGTCAATTTAAAAATATTTTGACCCCCAAATTCTCCTTCTTGGACAATATCCTGCAGAAATATTAAATATGAGTCCTTAGGAACATTTATAAGGAGGTGCACATGAGCATTATTGATAATAAGAAGTCTAGGATCCACCTAGTACCCTTTAATACAGAAATAATTGAAGGAACAGAGAGATATTCATGCTATGAAATATCATGCAGTGGATGATACAGGCGCATACTTCTTGTTATAGAAAGATTCTTCAAATACGTTATTAAGTGGGAGCATTCAGAATGTATTATGTATAATGGGTTACAATTTATGTAAAGAAAAAGTAGATACAATCATGTAAATGAATAGAGACAGGTCTAAAGGAGGCATTATAAGCAGGGATTGCCTCTCAGCTCGTATAAGCTTAAAGGGGAACTGGAAAGACTAAACAGGGATTTTCATTTTCTTAATATATTTTCTATACTGTTTAAACCCTACTTTGGCATATACTTGGATATTACCTGCTATGTTATGACCCACTGTCAGGGAATTCTAATGCTAATGGTCACAGATTCAACAAATGAAGCAGGATGAAAAGGACCAGGGTTCTTCTTTTTTCCTCCATGCCATTTCTCACTTCTAAAGACACCAATGGAAACAATCCTATGAGGTGAGAAGGACTGGTTTTTATCATTATCATTTAAAACAAGAGGGAACAAAATTAAGCTTCAAGAAGATAAATGACCACACATGACCCTTAATAGGCCCTAGAGCCACATCTTCATTCAGCAAAGATGTAGTGAGTGCTTAACACATTTGTTAAATTCTCTGAGACCCAGTTTCCTCATCTTTAAGATGGAAAAACTAATCCATGTGGTTCAGAAGATGAAACGACAACAAACAGGAAAATCTCTCAGCACAACACTTGGCACAGAAAATACTTGTAACTGTCCCAAACTGAGAGCACCAACTTTTTCTCTTAGCTTATTTCCCTTTATCTTTAGCACTCTATAATTGCACTATGCCACGTCTACATGGGGATTTTTTTGTACACTGCTTCAGACTTTCCAGGCTCCCTCAGCATGGCTCCATACATCCTTCATGTTATCTGTTTGTATCACTCTCTGCCACAGTCAGGGAACTTGGGGGACACTACTCACTTGTGGTTTCCAACTCACTAATTCTCTCTCCAGCTGTCTCTAATCTCTTATCTACTCCATTCAACTTTTTAAAAATGTAACTCTTATTTCCATTGTTTTCTGGAAGTTATTTCTTGTCTTCAACAAACTTTTCTTTAGTTTACAGATGATATTCTGGCCTTAATCTAATTGAGAATTAGAACATACATATTCTAATTCTTTTCAGATTTATCAACAGCAGTTTCACCAATGTAGCATTTAAGCATGAGTGATTCAGAGACAGAGTATCTGGGTCAATTCCAGCTCTGTCATGTACTAGTTATATATTATATAATCTTGGGTTAAGCTGAGTATACCTCTATTTCTCTTTGCTTTAAAATTATGATAATTATCATGAACACTTATTAGAGTTTTTAGGTAGCTTAAATGAGTTGATACTGTGAATCATCTGGAACAGTGCCTAGCATATACTCAGTCTTCAATACATGTTCACCATGGCCATGATTTCTACTTCTTTGGGTTTGAATTCCTCCATGTGACAGATATATTGAGAGCCTCCTGTTGTATTCAATTTCTTCATGTGCTTTAACTTTTGGCTTAAGAGTTCAAGATGCATAGAAGTTCTTCCACGAGGCCCTCTCTGTCAATTGGTTTCATGGATGTTTCAACTGAAACCACCCCCCACACTGTCCAACCCTAAAATAGGTCTTACATCAAGAGTCTGGGTCCTTCAAATTCTAGATGCTGTTGCTAAAACCCCACCACAAACAGAACTGTAGAAAGGACTGCTGGGCCCAGATCTTTTGGTTCCAAGTGCTCAGCTCCTGTCACACCTCCACAACTGCCTCTTTCATAGGCATCCCAAGAATGCAAACCAGCACCAGCTGGTGGGGGGTCAAGGAAGGTAATGAGTGAGAAGTAACAAGTGAAATGGTCACCAGTGGTCCTCCAAGGTATGATTCTTGTCTTCATCATTTCTAGATTTCTAGCATCCAACACAATGGCACTCAATAAATGTCTGTTGTATAATCACTAAATGAATAAATAAATGAAAGAAAATCTGGTGATGAGATTTGAGGGTCCCTGGTAAATTTTCATCTATTATTGGAGAGCTAAGGTATTGGGACCAACAGATTAAATTAATGTGAAATTGCCACTCTCAGCCCTCTAACTCCCTCCCAAGTTTTAAAATTGACATTTGAGGATGACTGTAGATTCCCTGACCAAGCTAGGTGTGTGGGTGGGAACACCATCTGGTCATAGAATCTCAGAGTTGGGGGGAAGCATAGTTGCCAAAAGATGAAGCACGGTCATTCATTCGATGCTGTCAGCTCCTCAGATCCCAGTGGAGTCTGCCACTGTATGGTCTCAGATCTGGAAGGCAGTGGCCACTGTGAGTCCAATTACCATAGCCTTGCTGGGTCACCAGCTTTCTGCACAAGAAGGTGGCCCAAAAACATTGTTTTTGTGCTTGCTGGTCAAAAGATCCCACTCATAGTCATTAATTCAATATTTTACCAAAAGTGGGGGACATATCTTTCTGGGGTAGCATGAGATGATTTTAGGTGGTTTCCAGACACAGCATATCAACATTAACTCATGTGCTGGTTTTCTTTTATCCTTTTTAATTATCTCCAACAGAAAGTCTCTGTTAAGTGCTGGCATGACTTTAACACCCTTCTAATGTCTGCAAGTCTCCCTATTTAACAAAAAGCAGGTTTGTAACTTAACCCCTAGAGCAGAGAGAAGTATGTAACTTCGTGTTTTCATTGTACATTTTATAATGACCCTCAATTTATGGCGCAGGTTCCTGATTTTTCATGTCTGATCGTGATATCAAAGTTCCTTGTTAAGTAAATATCCTGGTGTATAGAATTAAAGAATAATATTGGATAGATAAAAGTACTGGAGGCACTTGGCTGTGATGAAGACCAATGGCGTTAGTACAGGGATGAATGACGGAAGCCTGGAAAACAAGTTAATTTCACAGGCCGTGCTGAGGGTAAGGAAGGTGGGGAAGAGGGAAAGGAACTAGTATTTATGGAGCCTACTATGCACCTAGGAATTGGGTTAGGCATTTTTTTATACCTTGTTCATTCAGCTGATACAGGCAGGGGATTTACAGAAGCATTATAGCAGAGTGGTTTAAAGTGCAGACTCAAAACCACTTACCAGCTGTGGGATTTGGAATAAGTGACCAAACTTCTCTGGGCCTTCATTTATAGTTATCATATTTAGCAAATAAAAATACAGGATGCCTGATTATATTTAAACTTCAGATAAATGGTTTTAAAAATGGTATAAGTATATATATGTATATATATATATACATACGTATATATATGCATGTGGGGAAGAGAATATATATATATATATATATATATATATATATATAGCATATATTACACAATGTCCCAATATTTGGGACACACATACACTAAAGAAAGGTGTTATTTATAATCCAAGATCCAGATTTAACTGGGCAACATAAATTCAGTGTGGTAGCCCTTCCTCTACTTCCTCCTCTGCAATATGGGCTAATAATAGTCTCTACCAAATCAGTAACTTAATACATGTAAAGTATTTAGAACAGTGCCTGAAATATGGTGAATGCTTGGTAACTGTGTTGTTACCTGTTTAATCCTTTCAAGAGGTGGTGATTGAAATTCTGCCCCTAAAGGGCACCTGGGTGGCTCAGGCAGTTAAACAGCTGACTTTTTTGATTCTGGCTCAGGTCATGATCTCAGGATCACTAGATCAAGCCCTGTGTCAGGCTTCGGGCTTGACGGGGAGGCTGCTTGGGATTCTCTCTCTCTCTCTCCCTCTGCCCCACCTGTTCTTGTGCTCTCTTTCTCTCTCTCTCTCTCTCTCTCTCTCTCTCTCTCTCTCTCTTTCTCAAACTTCAGGGAAACCCAGGGCTCCATGGCACACAGTGTGGAAACAACTCATCTCAACCAGCCTCTATTCTGAATAAAACCAGGAAGCTCCCTGAGGTCAGAGATAAGGCCTGTTCTCACCCAAAGAGGCAAGGAAGCTGCACACAGTTAATATTGATTAAGCATTAAAATATCACCTTGCAGATTTA
>NW_022631711.1:0-25513 GCF_010015895.1 Lontra canadensis
GGTCATACAGTATTTCTATGATTATTTAGTTGAGGAACATCCATAGCATTTTCCGTAGTGGCTGCACCAATGTACATTCCAACCAACAGTGTGTGAGGATCCCATTTTCTCCACATCCTCGCCAACATTTTGGTGTTATTTTTTTGTCTTTTTGTAATAGTCACTCTGACAGGTATGAGACCATATGTCATTGTGGTTTTGATTTGCATTTCCTTGATGATTAGTGATGTGGAACATCTTTTTGGAAGCCTGTTGGCCATCTGTGTTTTCTTTGGGAAAGAGTCTATTTGAGTCTTCTGCCCATGTTTCAATCAGGTTATTTGTGGTTTTGGCATGAAGTTATATAAGTTATTTACATATTCTGAACATTGACTCTCATTGGATGTACCATTTGCAAAAGTTTTCTCCCATTCACTGGGTTGCCTTTTCCTTATATTGCAGGCTTCCTTTCTTGTGCCAAAGCTGTTCAGTTTGATATTAACCCATCTGTTGATTTTAGCTTCTGGAGCCTTGCCTAAGGGGACTGGTCCAAAAGTATATTGCTAAGACCAATGTCAAAGTGTTTCCTGACTCTTTTGTTCTAGAAGTTTTATGGTTCCAGGTTTTATAATCAAATCTGTAACTCATTATGAATTTATTTTTGTGTATGCTGTAAGGCAGTGGTCCAGTTTCATTCTTATGCATGCTTAGTCTAACACACTTGCTTGAAGATACTGTCTTTCCTCCTTGTTTGTGCTTGCATCTGTTTATTGATCTTTATGTGCATGGCTTTGCCTAGGCACTCTAAGCCCTACTGTTTAGATTACTCGAGTTTTGTAGTAGAGTTTGAAATCAGGGAATGTGATACTGCCATGGAGTCTGCAGTTTTCAACTGGTCATAATCAGTATCCATTTGGACCCATTTGGGATGGGGTCCCGGGCCTGACCAGAAATAAAGCCTCCCTAGTGTGTCCTGCTGGAAGATACCTTACCCAGCCTGTCTGGCTCTTCCCTCGCAAGACTGGTTTTCTCCATCTCTGCTTTCAATGGAAAACTGTGTAATTATAGTTTGGAATGAGTCAGGTGGCCTTGAGCCCCCAGAAGCCTGCTCCAGTAACTAGACACTCCCATTTCTTGCCAGGTTAATGATAGCATGTGCATGTGCAGTAAATCGCCCCCCCCATCAACCAGGCTTGGGGAGGCCTCTGGAGTTCAGCCTGCTTCCCAACCACCTGCATACCTTCCAGGGTAGAGGGAGTCAACCCCCAAATTTTTCTGAAGCACCCTTCAAATGATGACAGTCTGCCTGCTGAGCTCCAAGTCTTCTCAAGCACTCAGTATTTCTAGGTCTCCTGTTAAGCTGGGGCTACTTTTGTCAATTGCCAAGTCCATCCTGGCAAGGCAGTGCTGATACTTGTGGTTCTACCTTTAGGGGAAAGATGAGCAATTGTGTAGCTTAGTGCTTGGAATTTGGCATGTGTCCACTACCCATTGAGCTAAGGATGATTTTCGGTGTGTGGGCCTCACTACACCTGAGACAATGTAGGTGACCAGGGCCGAGCTGAGCCTCCATGGGCCTGCAGTGCCCTAAAGGCCTCAGGTCAGCTGAAAGAAGAGTGCTGTGAATGCTCCAGCTTGGTGCAGAATAGCCCATGATGTGGAACAGGTCAAGCATGGGCATAGTGCTCCTGAAAGTAGGGCTTCCTTGACAGCCTGGCTGTGTGTGCCCTGAAGAGTTGCATTTGGGGGTGGGGGGTACATTCTAATAGAAGATACCTGGAAACACTTTCTGCTAGAGAACCACGGGGCCCTTCAGGCAGCAGGACCCATAAAGCCTGACTAGCATCAGTTTGTTCCTGCTGCCTAGGGTGATTTTGTGTATGTTCACCCTCTCCATGCTGGATACTATGGAGTGACTGGAGCCTGGCTATCATCTCTTTGGCCTGCAGGGCCCCAGCTACAAAAGGCCTGGTGATGAAGTTGAGCCATCCATGTTCTGGCCGTGAAGGTTATGGTAGCCAAGGACCTAGAACTGGGTCCTAGAAGTCATGAGATACTGGGACATAGGAGCAAGATCTTGGGGGAGCAAGGTATCTGTATAATCCCAAACCCTAACCTGCACAAATGTACATATTTCTCCTGCAGGTAGAGAGAGAGCACACTGTCCTGCCTTGCCAAGGTGGGGCCAGTGGGTTGCCTATTGTAACCTCCAATATGAGACACTTGTTGCCCTGGTTGTTGGAGAAACCTGGGACCCTCTAGGTAGCAATTGCAAGGGGGATATACTGTCACCAATGTGCATCTACCACTTCAGGGTAAATGTGTAAGTGGTTGGGTCTGGGCTCCAGCTTCACAGGCAGGAAAGTCCATGTATGGCCCTGGTAGGCTGCTTGGGTACCTCCTGCCTGCATGCAGGCCAAGAAGTGCAGTATAACTAGTGATCTAGAACAGCCCAAAGGTCCCAGAACTGGGCTCCTGGGGGACAAGCATTAACCTACCCAATGGGCAGAATTCCTCCTGATGGTAGGTTTCAGGTTTACTTGTTGGCCGTGCTGGAAAGGATCCTAAGGGCTGATTGGGGTAGCCAGCTAATAAGAGACACCTGCAAACCCTGGTTTTATGTGTAGGGACTCTCCCAGAATGGTGGAGAAGCAGGTGTAAGGGGCTTAGAAGAAAATGGCATCAAGTTTGCTTGACACCTCCCACTGGCTGCTCTTAGGAATGAAGGAGTCAACAAAGAATACAAAGAAAGCATTGGACCCAACTGAACTGGAACCCTGTCCCACACATGGGAGAAATGCTCTTGGAAATATCTGGGGAAGTCCAGAGGCAGAACATTTGAAGGCAGAATGACCTGGCAGACCATAAGCTAGGATATGTTAAGGAAGTTTAGTGTGGGCAAGTCAATCAAGGAGAGCCTCCAGGAGGAAGATTTTAAAGAATTTTGGCAGGTGGAGGGGCATGGAGAAAAAAGAGTTGAAGGGTGGGCTCCTATTCATGGAAGCTGGCAGCTAGCTCACTTGCCCAGGCTGGAGAGCCACACTAAGGGCTCTGACAGGGTGTGTGTGACAGGATCCTGCAATTCTAGTCAGGCCCTGGCCTGGACACACAGCTCTCCTGAGAAGACTGCCTGAGGAGCCAGCAGAGAATAAGCCTGAGCTGAGCTGTCACTGACAGGAGGGGGCTGGAGTAGGGCAGGAAATGTTCACAGAGCTCTTTTGTCCTTTACTGAAATATTAAGCCCTGGGCCTGGAGCTGGTTTGGGAGGAAGCTGTTTGGTTAGCTCCCTTCCCTCCACCCAACCCCCCACCCTTTCTCTCCTCTGGTACTCTTCGTGCCTCGGTTCCTCCTGGCCCCTTGGGAGGCTGGGCATTCCCACCCGGGTAAGCCAGTGGCTAGTGAGGGCTGAGAACTCCCTTGGGTGCCTGTCCCAATCTGCTTCCACCATGTGGACAGCTCAGCTAGGATGGCTGAGCCTTCCCATGCCTGCCCGGATCTGTCTAAAGTGTTCTTAGGAGAATGAGGGGTTGTCATGGGATCTTAGCTTAATACGGGGTGTGCTGTGGTTAGAGGGGGCCCTCAGAGGTGATCAGCCCCCTTGTATTACATATGAAGAACTTGAATCCCCCAAAGAGACTGACCAAGGCTATGTAGTGAGTTTGTGATGCAATAGGAATTGGGCCCATACATCCTGGTTGCTGGTTAAGGGCATTTCCCATTTAACCTCCCAGAGTCTGAGGAGATATCCACAGGATGAATGTCTTTCTATATTACTCAGCATTGCTCTTCCTAATCATGTTCCCAGAGTGAGATCCATGCCCCCAGGGAACTTATGACTAAAAAGACGACTAATTTTTTTTAAATGTTTATTTATTTGAAAGAGCCTGAGAGAATGGGATGGGAGAGCAGGGAGAGGCAGTGAGAGGTTATCTTCAAATCTCCTCCCTGCTAGTTCAGAGCCCTACAAGGGACTTGATTTCAGGGAGCTCTTGACCTGAGCTGAAATGAAGAGTCAGATGTCTACTTGATTGAGCCACTCAGGTGCCCCAAAAGACAAGTATTTTTCCATTGCCTCTTGGGAAGCAACACCTGTCCCTGTCATACAAAATTCCCTTGGACCCCCATCACCTAGGGAAGAGAGCTGAGCTGCTTAGCACAGCACAGATATTCCTCTGGCAGTGAACCAACCCTAAACAGTAAGCCCCCTCCAGGCCCTCAGCACAGGGCACATGGGTCCCCCCCCGCCCTCACCCTCTGGGCCTGTGTCTTTAGTGCTCTCATCCCAGGTTGCCCTTTTCCACTACAAGTTGTGGTCTGCCCACTTTTTATGGCTCCATTCAAATGTGACCTCACCCAGGAGCCTCCTCTGTCTTTCCCAAATGGAACCGGTCTCTCTTTCCCAGTAAACTGTTCCCACACCACTCTGGCTCTCAGCACTTCTTCTCCTGGAACACAGTCATTTGCATATTTTGCCTTAGCCTTCCTGTCCATCCTGGAGGGGAGTTCTTACTCATGTTCATGTCCACTCAAGTACACAGCCTGGGGCTTGAAATATGGGAGACCTCACATTTGCTGAAGGATGTTTCATTACTGGCATCCCAGGCCCTTGACCCAGGAAGCATGTATGGAGGACCTACTGTGGGCACCACCCCTTAACCCCTGGCTAATTCCAACCATTCCCCTTCCATGAGGCAAGATGGTTTCCTCTTCCACCTCTACTAGCCCTTCTGCCCCATCTTCATGAAGCCTTTCCTCTCTGTCCCAGCCACTCCTGATGACTCTGCCCTCTAAAAGTCCAAGGCTCCCCTATGTGCTACCCCTTGGCCCTGAGTGCATCCTACCTTGCACTGCTGTGATGGTACAGGGAATAGTGGTTAAGAGTTCAGGCTGGCTGTGCGACCCAGACAATTTACTTAACCTCTCTGTGCTTCACTTTATCAATGGAATAGGATAAAAACAGGACTTACTTTGAGCATTTAGATAGTACATGAGAAGTGGAAAGAGCTCAGTAAATAAGAGGTATTATAATTAGTTATCATTTTATTCATTCATACAACAAGTATCAGTTGAACACCTGTTATGTGCCAGACACTAATGCCACAAGCTGGGGAAACTTGATGAGTGAGTCAGAATACATGGGTGCTGCATAATATTCTATGCTAAATTCCTAATCACATGTTGAATTCTTGGCGGGTAAAGGACAGGGCCAGACACACTGCCAAGCAAGCACACAACAAGTATTTAATAACTACTGGCTGAATGCATGCTTGAGTAAATGAGTAAATCACTTTGACTGAGTGAACAGTGCAGGGACAGCCCAGGACCACATGAATGGAAACCTGGGGAGCACGCCCTGCTGGTGTTAGCCCTCCACCATTTGAGCCAATGAATGGAGGAAGTGCTCTGGGTGTCCTCCCTCCTCACCACGGTCTAGCCCTCTAAACAGGCTCTTAGGTGCTTCTCCTGTTTACTCCCATAATGCCCTCTGCTGCCTCTTGCTGAAGCACTTTTCACGCTGCACTCAACACTGCACACAAACTTCCAGGGGAAGGTACCGGGAGTCAAGTGCTGAAGCTGGTTGGCAAACCCATCTTAACACAGCTTTGTTTGTTTGTTTACTTTAAATTTTAGTTAGATTGTTTTTCAGAGTCCATAGTCTCTCATGGTTCATCTCCCCTTCCAATCTGAGGGTTTTGAAGGGGTAGGGGTGGGAGGTTGGGGGAGCCATGTGGTGGGTATTAATGGAGGGCACATATGGCATGGAGCACTGGGTTGTGGTCCACAAACAATGAGTTCTGTTACACTAAAAGAAATTAATAAAAAAATGTAAATAAAAATAAATTTTAGTTAGAGCTCATACAGCACAAAATGGTTTCTGGAGAATTCAGTGGTTCATCTCGTATATATAACCTCAGTGGTCATCACAAGTAGTACGCTTTAGTTTGTCTCTAACCTTAAGAGTCTCTTGTGGATTGTTTCTGCTCTCATTTTTTTTTTCTTTTCCCCTTCCCATATGTTCATCTATTACATTTCTTAAAGTCCACATACATCCTCTATTAACATATGTTTAAAATGAAAAATACATATTTTAAAAAAGTTAGTTAGAAGAGTGATTTTTAGACTATTTTTGCACCTCTCTTTTTTTTTACTTTTATATTTTAGTTTTATTTAAATTCATGTTAGCTTACATATGGTGTATTATTAATTAGAGAGTAGAATTTAGTGATTTTCAGTTGCATATAGCACCCAGTGCTCATGATATCAAGGCCCTCTTTGATGCCCATCAACCAATTACCCCATTCTCCCACGCACTTCCCCTCCAGCAGCCCTCAGTATGTACACTGTATTTAAGGGTCTATTTTTGTTTGTTTTTCTCTGTTTTTAGCCTATTTTATATTTCTTGCCCTTCCCCTATGTTCATCAGCTTTGTATATTAAATTCCACATAGGAGGGGCACCTGGGTGGCTCAGTGGGTTAAAGCCTCTGCCTTCGGCTCAGGTCATGATCCCAGTGTCCTGGGATCGAGCCCCACATCGGGCTCTCTGCTCTGCAGGGAGTCTGCTTCCTCCTCTCTCTCTCTCTCTCTGCCTGCCTCTCTGCTTACTTGTGATCTCTGTCTGTCAAATAAATAAATAAAATCTTTAAAATAATAAATTCCACATCAGAGTGAAACCTTGTGATATTTGTCTTTCTCTGAATGACTTCTTTCCATTAGCTTAATACTCTCCATTTCCATCCACATTGTTGCAAGGGACAAGATTTCCTTCTTTATGATGGCTGAGTAGTATTCCATTGAGTACATATACCAAGTCTTGACCCATTCATTGGTGAATGGACATCAGGGCTCGTACCATAGTTTAGTTATTGTGGACATTGCTGCAGAAGCTCTGGGGGCATGTGCCCATTCCAGTCACTATATTTATATCTTTTGGATAAATACCTAGTAGTGTAATTGCTGGGTCATTGGGTAGTTCTATTTTTAACTTTTTGAGGAACCTCTGTACTATTCCCAGAGTGGCTGCACCAGTTTACATTCCCACCAGCAGCATAAGATGGTTCCAATTTCCCTGTATCCTAGCTAGAAGAGGTTGTTTCCTGAGCTGTTCATTTTAGCAATCTGATTGGTGTGAGGTAGGATCTCATTATGGTTTTGATTTGTATTACTCTGACCAAGAGTGATGTTGAGGGTTTTTTTGTGTTTTTTTTTCATGTGTCTGTTAGTCATTTATGTGTTCTTTGCAGATTTGTCTGTTCATGTCATCTGGCAATTTCTTGATTGGATTTTTCAGGTCTTGGGTGTTGAGCCTGATGAGTTCTTGGATTGTGGAGATGAGACCTTTATTTGATAGGTCAGTTGCAAATGTCTTCTCCCAGGCTGTAGGCTGCCTTTCGGTTTTGTTGATTATTTCTTTTGCCATGCAAAAGCTTTTTTTCCTGATGAAGTCCCAATGGTTCATGTTGGGTTTTGTTTCCCTTGCCTCTGGACACGTGTCTAGGAAGAAGTTGTTTTGGCCAAGGTTAAAGAGGTTATTGCTTGTGGTTACCTATAGGATTTTGATGGATTCCTTCCTCACATTTAAGTCTTTCTTCCACTTTGAGTTCATTTTTGTGAGTGGTGTAAGAAAGTGGTCCAAGTTCATATTTCTGCATGAGCCTGTCCAATTCTCCCACCACCATTTGTTGAAGAGACTTTTTTCCTTTGGATATTCATTCACCCTTTGTCAATAATTAGGTGACAATAGAGTTGAGGGTTTCTTCCTGGGTCCTCTATTCTGCTCTATGGATCAAGGTATCTGGTTTTGTGTGAGTACCATACTGTCCTGGTGATTACAGCTTTGCAATACAGCTTGAAGTCTGGAATTGTGATGCCTCCCATTTTCATTCTCCTTGTCAACATTCTGTTGGCCTCTTGGGATCTTTTTTGGTTTTACATAGATTTTAGGATTGTTTGTTCTGCTCTCTGAAAAATGTTGAGGGTATTTTGATAGGAATTGCATTGTATGTGAAGATTTCTTTGGGTAGCATAGGTATTTTAATAATATTTGTTCTTCTGATCCATGAGCATGGAATGTTTTTCCATTCCTTGGTATCTTCCTCAACTTCTTTGATAAGTGAGCTATAATTTTCAGAGCACAGATCTTTCTCCTCTTTGGTCGGGGTCAATCCTAGGTATCATATGCTTTTTGGTGCAATTGTAAATGGAATCAATTGCTTGATTTCTCTTTCTTCTGCCTCATTGTTAGTGTACAGAAATGCAACTGACTTTTGCGCATTGGTATTATATGTTAAGACTTTGCTGAATTGCTGTATGGGTTTTAGCAATTTTGGGGTGGAGTTTTTTGGGTTTTCTACATGGAATATCTCGTCACCTGCAAAGATGGAGAGACTGACTTCTTTGTCGCCACTTTGGGTGCATTTATTTATTTTTGTTCTGATTGCTTAGGGTCGGATTTCCAGTAACATTTTTTACAACAGTGGTGAAAGAGGACATTCCTGTCGTGTTACTGACCTTAGGGGAAAAGCTCTCACACTGATTCTAATGGGGATGGCATTTGCTCTAGTCTTTCATGATATTGAGATATTTTCCTCTTTCCCTACGTGGCAGATTGTTTTTATTAAGAAAGTATGCTGTATTTTTTCAAATGATATTTCTGAGAAGATCATATGGTTCTTGTCCTTTCAATATGTTGTATCACATCGGTTGATTTACAGATATGGAACCACCTCTGCATCTTATGAACAAATCCCCCTTGGCTGTGGTGAATAATCCTATGAATGTACAGTTGGTTCCTATTAGCTATTATCTTGGGGAGCAAGATTCCATCCATGTTCATCAGGGATATTTGTCGGAAATTCTCCTTTATGGTGGGGTCTTTGTCTGGTTTGGAGATCAAGGTAATGCTGCCCTCCTAGAATGAGTTTGGAACTTTTCTTTCCATTTCTATTTTTTGGAACAGTTTCAGAATTATAGGTATTAATTCTTGTTTACATATGAACTTTTGGGAGTTCATCAAGATCAAAAACTTCTGCACAGCAATGGAAAGAGTCAACAAAGCAAAGAGGCAACCCACGGAATGGGAGAAGATATTTGCAAATGACAGTACAGACAAAAGGTTGATATCCAGGATCTATAAAGAACTCCTCAAACTTAACACCCATAAAACAGATAATCGTGTCAACAAGTTGGCAGAGGACATGAACAGACACTTCTCCAATGAAGACATACAAATGGCTAATAGACACATGAAAAAACGTTCATCATCATTAGCCATCAGGGAGATTCAAATCAAAAGCACATTGAGATACCACCCTCCACCAATTAGAATGGCCAAAATTAACAAGACAGTAAACAACATGTGTTGGAGAGGATGTGGAGAAAGGGGAACCCTCTTACACTGTTGGTGGGAATGCAAGTTGGTGCAGCCACTTTGGAAATCAGTGTGGAGATTCCCTAAGGAACTAAATATAGAGCTACCCTATGACCCTACAAGTGCACTACTGGGTATTTACCCCCAAGATACAGATGTAGTGAAAAGAAGGGCCATCTTTAACCAAATGATCATAGTAATAATGGCCACAGTCACCAAACTGTGGAAAGAACTAAGATGCCCTTCAACGGACGAATGGATAAAGAAGATATGGTCCATATATACTATGGAATTTTATGACTCCATCAGAAAGGATGAATACCCAACTTTTTTATCAATGTGGATGGGACCAAAGAGATTATGCTGAGTGAAATAAGTCAAGCAGAGAGAGTCAATTATCATATGGTTTCACTTATTTTTGGAGCATAACATATTTGTGGAGAATAACACAGAGGACATGAGGAGATGGAGAGGAGAAGTGAGTTGGGGGAAATTGGAGGGGGAGATGAACCATGAGAGACTGTGGACTCTTAGAAACAAACAGAGGGTTTTGGAAGGAAGTGGGCGTGGGAGGTTGGGTGAACAAAGTGGTGGGTTTTATGGAGGGCACCTATTGCATGGAGCACTGGGTGTGGTGCATAAAGAATGAATTCTGGAACACTGAAAAGAAATTTAAATAAGTAAATAAATAAATATTTAAAAATTTGCTAGAATCCCCCTGGGAAGCCATCATGGCCAAGACTGTTTTGTTGGGACGATTTTCAATTCCATTTCTTTGCTGGTTGTGGGTCTGTTTTGGTTTTCTGTTTCTTCCTGTTTCAGTTTTGGTAGTTTATAGATTTCTAAAAAGTCATCAATTTCTTCCAGATTGCCTAATTTCTTGGCTTTTAATTGCACGTAATATTATCTTGGTTGTTTCATGTTGGTTGACAACTCTCCTTTTTCATTCATGATTTTATTTATTTGGGTCTTTCTCTTTTATTTTTGAGAAGTCTGCCTAGGGTTTCATCCACCTTTCTCATTCTTTCAAAAAATTCTTTCTTAGTTTCATTGATCTGTTCTACTTTTTGTTTATTTTTTTAAACTTTTTTTAAACTTTTTGTTTAATTTTTGTTTAATTTCTATATCATTGATTTGCACTCTAATCTTTATTATTTCTCTTTACCTGCTGGATTTAGACTTTATTTGCTGTTCTTTCTTCAGCTCCTTTACATTTAAGGTTAGGAAGTGTATTGGAGAATATAACTTGTTTCTTGTATTGCCATTACTTCCCTCTGAGGACCACCATTGCTGCATCCCAATGGCTCAGAATTGTCTTATGTTCATTTTCATTTGCCTCCATGTATTTTCAAATTCTTGTTTAATTTCCTGATTCTCCATTCATTCTTCAGTAGGATGCTCCTTAACCTCCATGGACTTGTGGTCCTTCCACATTTTTTCTTGTGATTAACTTCAAGATTCATAGTTCTGTGGGTCTAAAAATATGCATGGTATGATGTCAATGTTTTGGTACATGTGAGACCTAATTTCTCAGCCAGTTGTGATCTCTTCTGGATAATGTTCCATGTAACCTGCTAAAGTATGTGCTTTCTGCTTTTTTCGAAATGAATGCTCTGCATATCTCCATGAAGTTCATCTGGTCCAGTGTGTCATTCAAAGCCCTTGTTTCCTTGTTGATTTTCTGTTTAGATGATCTGTCCATTGCTGTGAGTGGGTTCTTAAAGTCCTCTATTATTACTATAATCTTATTAAGGAATTTCTTTAATTTTGTTATTCACTGGTGTATATATTTGGTTGCTCCAAAGTTAGGAGCATAGATATTTGAAATATTTAGATTTTTGGTTTGGTAGATCCTTTTTATTATGATATAGTGTCCTTCTTCATAGCTTATAATAGGTTTCTATTTAAAACCTAGTTTGTCTGATATGGAAGGATAGGTCCTTCAGCTTTCTTTTTGTGTCCATTAGCATAATAAATGATTCTCCATGCCTTCAATTTCAATCTTGACGAGTGCTTGCCTCTACAACGAGTCTCTTGGAAGCAGGATATTGATGGGTCTTTTTTTCATTTTTCTTTTTTTTTTTTTCTCAGACTCTGTAGCTTTATTGGAATTCCTAATCTTTTTTTTTTAAATTTTTTATTTCTTTTCAGTGTAACAGTATTCATTGTTTTTGCACCACACCCAGTGCTCCATGCAATCCATGCCCTCTCTAATACCCAGCACCTGGTTCCCCCAACCTCCCACCCCCTACCCCTTCAAAACCCTCAGATTGTTTTTCAGAGTCCATAGTCTCTCATGGTTCACCTCCCCTCCCAATTTCCCTCAACTCCTTTCTTTTTTTTTTTTTCCAGTGTTTCTTTTTTTTTAACTTTATTTTTTTTCTTTTATTTTTTATAAACATATAATATATTTTTATCCCCAAGGGTACAGGTCTGTGAATCACCAGGTTTACACACTTCACAGCACTCACCATAGCACATACCCTCCCCAATGTCCATAACCCCACCTCCCTTTCCCAACCCCCTCCCCCCAGCAACCCTCAGTTTGTTTTGTGAGACTAAGAGTCACTTATGGTTTGTCTCCCTCCCAATCCCATCTTGCTTCATTTACTCTTCTCCTACCCCCTTAACCCCCCATGTTGCATCTCCTCTCCCTCATATCAGGGAGATCATATGATAGTTGTCTTTCTCCGATTGATTTATTTCGCTAAGCATGATACCCTCTAGTTCCATCCATGTCGTCGCAAATGGCAAGATTTCATTTCTTTTGATGGCTGCATAGTATTCCATTGTGTAGATATACCACATCATCTTTATCCATTCGTCTGTTGATGGACATCTAGGTTCTTTCCATAGTTTGGCTATTGTAGACATTGCTGCTATAAACATTCGGGTGCACGTGCCCCTTCGGATCACTACGTTTGTATCTTTAGGGTAAATACCGAGGTCATAGGGTAGTTCTATTTTCAACTCTTTGAGGAACCTCCATGCTGTTTTCCAGAGTGGTTGCACCAGCTTGCATTCCCACCAACAGTGTAGGAGGGTTCCCCTTTCTCCGCATCCTCGCCAGCATCTGTCGTTTCCTGACTTGTTAATTTTAGCCATTCTGACTGGTGTGAGGTGATATCTCATTGTGGTTTTGATTTGTATTTCCCTGATGCCGAGTGATATGGAGCACTTTTTCATGTGTCTGTTGGCCATCTGGATGTCTTCTTTGCAGAAATGTCTGTTCATGTCTTCTGCCCATTTCTTGATTGGATTATTGTTCTTTGGGTTCAACTCCCTTCTTTTAATCCATGCTGATACCCTATATCTTTAGATTGGAGTGTTGAGTCCATTTGAGCTCAGAGTGATATCAAAAGATATGAATTCAGTAATATTGTATTACCCGCAAAGTTGCAGTTTCTATAGATTGTCTGTGTTCCTTTTTGGAGTTTTGTTACCTTTGGGCTTTCTCTACATTCAGAGGAACCTCAAAAATGTTGCTTTCAGGGTTGGTTTAATGTTCACAATCTTTAAGTTTTGTTTGTCCCGGAAAACTCTTTAACTCTCCTTCTATTCTGAATTATAGGCTTCCTGGATTAAGTATTCTTGGCTGCATAATTTACCCATTTAGCACATTGAATATACCCTGTAGTCTTTTCTTGCCTGCCAGGTGTTTGTGGTTAGGTGCACTGCCAACCTTATATATCTACCCTTATAGGTTAAGGCTCTCTTGTCCTGAGCTCTTTTCAGGATTTTCTCTCTATCACTGCAGTTTGAAAGCTTGATGCTTGTATGTCAAGACGTTGACATATTTTTATTGATTTTGAGAGGGGTTCTCTGTGCCACCTGGACTTGAGTACATGTTTCCTTCCCCTAGGTGGGAAATTCCTCAGCTCCAATTTGTTAAATAAATCCCTTCTGTTTCTCTCGTCATCTTCTGGTACCTCTATGATCTGGATATTATTTCACTTTATGGAAGTGCTGAGTTCTCAAAACCTCCCTTCGTGATCAAATAGTTTTCATCCTCTCTTTTTCAGCTTCCTTATTTTCCATTATTTTATCTTCTGTCTCACGGACTTCCTCTTCTGCCTCATTCACTGTCCTTTTCATAGTATTCATTTGGGACTGAATCTCTGTAAAAGCATTTTTTAACTTGGGTATATTAGATTTAGGTTCTTTTATTTGTACATGAGGATTCTCTAATGTCTTCTGTGCTTCTTCTTATCCCATCTAGTATCTTTAAATCATTCTTTTAAAGTCTAGTTTAGATATTTGACTTATATCAATCGTGTCAATCCCTGGCAGCAAGGCTCAATCCTGGGACCCTGAGATCATGACCTGAGCCAAAGGAAGAAGCTCAACCCCCTGAGCCACACAGGTGCCCCAGAATAAACATTAAAAGATATGAAAAAATAAGAAAAAAACTGAAAAAAAATTTTTAAAAAGCTAAGAAATAAAAATAGAAAGGATGCTACTTAGTGTTTTCCCTAAAAGTTGAAGCTTTGCAGCACTCTATGATCAGCAAACTTGATAGTAGTGAGTTGTTTGTGATGGCCTTCTGGGGGAGGGGCCTATTGGACTGATTCTCAAGTGTAAATGCGCTTCTCCTAAGCAATGGCAGGCCTCCATGCAAACAACTCTGCCTTTCAGTATGTGACCCTTTTTTTAATCCCTAAAGGCTTTCAGTATGAATAGGTTGGATGAATATGGTTGCACCTTACTCTCTACCCAGGACCTGAAAATTTACATCCCAACTCTTTAGTATTCCCTGACAAAAAAGCAATCCATTAGTCTAATCTCCTCAGTTTCTACCAGAACTCTGTATTCAGCATCCCAGTGACAAAGCATTTTTATCTCATGCAGAAGACTGTGTTCCAACTCTAATTTCTATGTATTCCAGTGTCACAGAGTTATGCTATGCCTCTCGGGTGTTGGAAGTCTTGCCATGTGTTTTGTTGGACTCCTCCCATGAATGCGATTGCCCAACTGCTGGGATTCAAAGTTTAGTGTTATGTAGAGCAGAAAGCCAGCATGTAGCCTCGCGGTTTTCAGCCAGCTTTCCCCAAGTGATATCTGAGGACTCTGGAGCATTCAGGCCCCACTGTTCTTCTTGTGACCCCTGGGATCTTGAAATCATGCTTCCACACCTGAGATTCTCCCCCACTTCATCACTTGAACACCTTTAATTCAGGGATGTCCCCCTTGAACTGATGGCATCAAAAGTGCATGACAACCTGGGGAGTGAGAAGGCCCATGGTGGAGGGACTCCGAGTTCCTGATATCTGGGGAGTTATTTGGTAATTCAGCATAATGTAATATACTTACAACATGTTGAAATCAATAAGTAAACTTCAATAGTTATCAGCCTAGAACCTACATAAAAATGACCAAAGAAGCACCTGGCTTCCTCAGTCAGTAAGGCATATGGTACTTGATCTCAGGGTCATGAGTTTGAGCCCCACATGGAATGCAGAGTTGATGTAGGAAATAAAAGAAAAAAAAAGGACTTACACATGACCAAAATCAATTAGGCTTGGACAACAGAGCTGGTCGGTGGTGGGCTGGATCCTCTCACCTGTCCATTCAGCCACTGGGTCCTGAGCATTCAGGTGGTGCCAGTGCTTATCAGGCAACCAGTTTCTCCCTCTAGGAGCTCAGGGTCTAGAGGAGAAGATGGACAAACATGAACCAAAAAGGTGAATGAAAGAACATTTGGTCCATAAGAGAAGAGCAAGGGATGACAACTGGGTCCTGAGCTCCACCAGGTGAGGTCTGACAGGCTGTGCTGAGATGACATTCAGAATTTCTGTAGCAAGAAAAGGAAAGAGCCCTGCACATAGCTGAGTATATTTAGCCCGGCAGAGGGCACCACATTGCAGAGGATTGGAAGCAGGATATGAAGTTATGGAGTGGGGGTTAGAAAGGAGGCCAGGGCAGCTGGAAGAGCAGAGAGGAAGAGAAGGAGGGCCACAGCATGGGGCAGGTGGACCATATCAGTACCCTGCTCCTAGTGCTGTGTGACCACAGTACCCCACACTCAGTGGCTTCACCAACAAACACTGTCTCACAGTCTCAGAGGATAGGGAATCTAGCAGTGCTCATCTAGGGGCTCCTGGCAGAGCCCCTAAGTACTTTGGGGCTGTTGAAAACACCAAGGCAGGACCTGGTTCACTGAGAACCTGAGCTCACTTAGGGGTGTTGGCAGGATTCAGTCCATCTCAGAAAACCTGAGTTCTTCTGTCTGTTGTTGGTGTCATTGTTAGGTCATGTGCACATGTGTGTGTCAATGTTCAGCATAGGGGCTTGTACTCCTGTGTGAGGAATTGAGAGAGAACACAGGTCAGAGGCAGTATGGGGATGGGCATTGAGCTTTTAGAACTAAATCTCAGAAGGGACTTGTGGGTCATGTTGCCATGTTCTGTGGAATGGAAGGAATCACTCAGTCCAGAACACACTCCCGGGGACAAGGTTAAACAAAGATGTGTAAACAGGATATGGGATTTCAGGGAACCACTGAGAGGAAAAAGTGAAGACCCCTGCAGTGTTAGTTCTTTGTCCAGAATCACAGACTGGTAAGAAGGTTGAACCAGGCATGAAACCAGCTCTTTGTGAGTGTCCTCAAAGTTGGGGCCCTGGATGCACCTAACCATTCACTGGAGGGCTCTGGAAAAAGTTGTGTTGAAGTAAGTGGCTACGGACATGGAGATGGTATCAGGGTGAGGGTAAGCATTGAAATCGTAGACAGGAGGCATTCCAGCAAATTCTTGTCTGAGGGGTAGCCCAGATCATGGCAATCTACTGAGTCAACCTCTAACCACATGCTATCCATTGGAAAGGAGGTAATAGCTCTCAGCACAGGATATGCAGTCTCTAGGGATAAGGGTGAATTCTGACCATCAAGGGCCAATGCTCCAATCCCTTCTTTAGGGTATGCTTGGAAACTTAGAAAGCCCAAGATCTTTGGAAACTATTGCTCACCCCTCTGTAGATGAGGCTGTCATCTTCTTGAACTCCAGAATGTGAGAACTGATAAACAGATGTGTGGATACAGGAACAACTGTGCATGTGTGTGCATGCGTGCGCACACACACACACACACACACACACACACACAAACTATTAGGGACTGTAGGGTGGCATCTGACCAGTAGCAGACATAGAGAGAGTAGGAAGAGGATGAAAATGTGCTAGGAGGTATTTCCTACATGTGAGACCATTCTTCTAATATCATAGATATTATTTCAGATATACCTATGGACATCTGGAGGAAGTACATGATAGAATCATCTGTATTGTACAGACAAGATGAAGAACACCCCTGATAGGAATAATGGCTTATCCAGGGTCAAAAACAGGTAAGAGTGGAGAGTTGTGTCTGAAGTCAGGTGGGACTCTGGCTGCACCCAGGCATTCCTTTGGGACCTGTGGAGAGTGGTGTATTGAGTCACTGTGTGCAGATGTGGCCTTGTATGCACAAAGGGGATGAGCAGATGTCAGCCCTGAGCACTGTTGTGTAGGTGTCAGTCCAGGAGTGGACATGGGTAGGTGATCCCAGGCAGTGAAGACACTTCCTTGACTGCAGACCACTACAGAATTTGAACCCCTGCAACCAGGTGCCCACATTCTAATGCAGTTCCAATACCAGGATTACTTGCTAGAGACATCCAATACTGAAAGATGTTCTCTTGCTTCTTGCCTTCTTTCCTGGGGCTCTGGCTTCCAGAAACCCCAGGGGAATGGCTTTTTCACATGCTGCAGACCTTGGCTCAAACCTCACCCCCAACGCCTCGGGGCATTTGGCAAGAGGTTCCATAAGGTAATACAAAGGAGCCTAGGCCAGGCCAAGCCACCCTATGAGCCATCCCAGGGCAGCCCCATCCCCTCCTCTTGAGTTTCTGGCAAAGAGGGACATGTGTGGGTTCCTGCCACTGGGCTGGAGGAGGTTGCAGGGCAGTGGATATCCTGGTAATCCCTTTATGTTCACACCAATATTATGGTGGGCAGGATGGAAAGAGGATTGTGAGGTGTGTCTTGCCTGTGCCAGAGCACATCCAAGGCCCTGAAGCTGTGTCACGTTTCTCTCCTTGGTGGACGTGTGTGCATACTGGGGTGTTGTGTGTCTGGAATGGAGTGCCTTGGGTCTGAGGACCAGCAAAGGAAGCCGACAGGGCTCTGAGGCCTCTTGCTAGGCTGCCAGGCACTGTCTTTAAAGGGCTGAACACAGGAGATGGGGCAGGAGCTGAATGAAAAGATCCTCTGCTCTACCTCCTTGAAGGACAAGAAGGTGCCCCACACTGCCAATAGAGTCCAGCACTGGCTCAGGGTGAGTGCAGGTGCTGGGGAGAACAAACACCCAGTGCCCCAGTGTAGCAAAAAGGATCCCATGTGCCAGGAGGTAAACTAGTCCTGCCCTGGGCTCTGTCCTAGAGTCCTGTACCCACATGAATCTGCATCAGCATCTCCTCCCAAAAATTGCCAGCATGGCCCTGCCCCTGCCTTGGCCAGATGCAGAGTCTCTGTCCACATAGTTGTAGGAATATCAGAAAAGAGACTTTAAACCCTGTCTCATCCCTTTCATCTAGAATCCTTTTGCACTGCGTTATGCAATTTCCTACCTCTTGCTCCCAGGCATTCCCTTTGGCCTGACAGTCCTTCCCCAAGTGCTGCAAGTCTTGCACATGATCATGGTGAGTTGGGAGACTTTACCCAAAGGGACATGGGGCCCAGGGTACTATGTCTCCTGCTTTGCCCTTTGGTTGTGAAGGAACACATCCCTGGTGCCCTCCAGGGTCAGGAGCAGGGGCCTCATTGTGCGGTACAACATTCCAGGAGGCCAGTCATTTATCACAGCCATTGAGCTATTCACTGAAGCAGCAGTTTGAAGTGATTCCCTTCTGTTGCCATCTCACAGTGCTGCACTAAACATCCTACATGCCCTAATATTCCTGAGCTGTCTCACCTAAGAAAATGTCTTTGTGTTCCGTTCTCAAGAATGGGATGTGTTATCAGAAATCACAGGAGTGATGCCGTTCACGCAGGGAGGTGCTATCAATGCTCAGCTCACAACTGACCTGAGTTACCATCAAGTTCAGACTTCGCTTACTTCAGTTCTTGTATGGATTCATTCCCCACCCCATCCCCTCCTAGCCCTGACTCTACCCTAATCCTGGGACCCAGAATAGAGGCCATGGGAACCATCACACTCAGCAATGTGTTGGAAGCTGGACGCTGGGTGCTCAGAGGGTGCGCAGGAGACCCAGTGAGAGTTCAGGGACCAGATATTCTGAACCCTGTGTGAGATTAGTGTTAGTGGAAGGAGACCCACTCATGGCACCTAGTGAAAGAGGCAGCACATGGGCACAAGTGGTAACATTTGAGGTATTGGGAGGGTCTTGGAAGTCCTGGCTAGAGACAGAGTCCCTTTGCTCCCTCCTTGGTTGGATCTTCACAGAGCAGCGGCCTGTGCAGTGAGGGTAATTAAGAGGCCAGACACCACCACTCCCTGGGCACATGCAGTTGAATTCAAGTGGCAAGTGGACAAGAAGACTGACGGAGGAGTGTGTCCAGCTCCCCTAAGAAGTACAGGAGCCATTGATTAAGGACTCGCACTCATAGTGGCTTTTTGCCAACTTGTCATCTTTGACCAGGCCTCTCTCAGGCAGGACTGCCAGATCACAGGACAATGAGTAGAATTGTTCTCTTACAGGAGCTGGAAGCCCAAGCTCTCAGTTTCCCACAGGGGTTCCCTGGGATATTGGTTTGGGAGGGTGCCCTGTCCTCTGACTCTTC
This sequence comes from Lontra canadensis, assembly GCF_010015895.1. Lineage (NCBI taxonomy): Eukaryota > Metazoa > Chordata > Mammalia > Carnivora > Mustelidae > Lontra > Lontra canadensis. Next base: position 19,122 of record NW_022631711.1, read on the forward strand.
TGCCTGTCTATCCCCAGGGCCATCTCCTCCATCTCGAACACATGGCTAGAACAATATCCCAAGGATTGTGTCCAGCCCCCAGAATTTCTTACCCTGAATATGCTGCTGGCATCCTTGGGGCTCAATGGCCAGGCTCAGATTTGGAACATGGTGCCCAGCTTCTGCTGTCACAGCTGCAACACCTTGATCCCACTTAGCCAGAGGCTGAGTGTGAGAAAGACTGGGGTTACTGACGTGGGCCTGTGGAAGGGACAGGGTGGGCCACACTGAGCAAGCCTCCATAGAGTGCAGTTGGGCTGAGAGGAGTGAGTAGTCTCAGATCCCTGTCCCCATGGCCTTCAGTCAGGCAGACCTTCCACGGATTGGTTCTTGGATGCAGACCATATTGAGTGGCGGGAAGTTTCCTTTATTAGAAGGGAAATGGGAAATCAATCACGGTGATGATAGTTTCTCTTCATGGAGCCACTGTGCCAGCCCCAGAACAAGATCCTGATCCACCTCAGGAACTTGCCCCAGCTCCCACTGTGGTACCTGCTGCATCTTTAGGGCCTGAGCTGGCCCAACCCATCCCTGCTTCTGGAGCTCACCAGTCAGGAAGAGCAGTGATGGCACCTGTCCATTGAGGCCAGCGCAGTTGGTAGTCAGGGCTCTCATTCTCTCTCCAGAAGTGGAAGAGCCACCAGCCCCTTTGCCCGACCCAGAGGTCCAGCAGAGTCCTGGCCATGCTACTGGAGTTCCTGAAGAGCCTGGTCTACCACCTGTCTCAGTGGAGCAACCATCGTGAACTTCTGAGCAAGAGCTCGTGCTGGCTGGAACCCCAAGGATGATTTCCCCTTCCCTGTCATGCTCTCTTTGAAATTTTTGTGTTTTTTATACACCTGTATAATGGCTTAATCTATTTTGTTCATTAAATAAAATAGAATTTTAGTTTACATAAACTCTTACTTGGTCATTTTCAGTTTTGTATCAAGGTGCCCATTAGGTACACTCAGATTGTTGCACAACCATTTACTTGTAGAATATTTCCATCACAGAGAAATCTGTGCTACTAATCACTCACTGCTCATTCCCTCACTCTGGTCTCTGCAACCACTGCTCTTCTCTCTGTCTCTGGTACTTTACATCATCTGGGATTTTCTTCCTTTTTTAAAAAATTTTCATTTATTTTTCTAATTTCTTTCCAGTGTTCCAGAATTCATTCTTTATGCAACACACCCAGTGCTCCATGCAATACGTGACTTCCACAATACCCACCACCAGGCTCACCTAACCTCCCATCCCCTCCCCTCCAAAGCCCTCAGTTAGCCCCTCAGAGTCCACAGTCTCTCATGGTTCATCTCCCCCTCCAGTTTCCCCCAATTCCCTTCTCCTCTCCATCTCCCCATGTCCTCTGTGTTATTCCTTATGCTCCACAAATAAGGGAAACCATATGATAATTGACTCTCTCTGCTTGACTTATTTCACTCAGCATAACGTCTTCCAGTCCCATCCATGTTGATACAAAAGTTAGGTATTTTCATGTGCCTGCAATCTTACAACATGGCCTTCTATGTATGCTATGGAATGTAAGAGAGATAGATTTTTTTTTCTCTTTTTCTTTTTGGTATTTTATTACAAAGAAACATTCCTTGAAAGAACAAAGATCATGGAAAACCCCAAAATGAATGCTTTTTATTATCTGGGCTAGTTTTTGTTTTGTTTTGTTTTGTTTTGTTTTTAAAATCAGGATGCCTTGAAAGGTAGAAACCACAAGAGCAATGTCTGGGTCCATGAGACACCTTTAAATTCTTTTATTTTCCTGGTTAGGGCACATTTAAACTATTCTAATGGGCATATTATAAAAATAATAAAATCCCATCTTAAATCTTTGCATTTATTACCCACAAGTCAAGTAATAAAGTAAATAGTTCTTTAGGTTTTAGCCAAACTATGTTTATTTAGTAAAATAATAATTGAAATATGAAGAAAAGAAGACACATTCCTTCTACCAAGAAATAATCTCCCATAACAAATAGTGTCCCTTCTCCATGATTTTTCCTCTAAGTGTACTGTGTGTGTGTGTGTACGTGTATGTGTTTGTGTGTGTCTGTGTGTGCATGTGAGTGGGGCAGGGAGGGTTTTAGGGCTGGGCTCTTGTTCTGCCTGTGCCCCCACAGTGGACAGGCACTGTTGCTGTTGTCCCCTTGGGCATTCTCCTTGACAGCACTCAGCAACCCCATCTGTTGAACAACTGAGCCATTTCCAATTATTGGACTCTCATAATAATAGTAATAAGTGTGTCTGTGCCAAAATATGTTCCTTTAGGAGTGATTCTTACAAGCACCATTTCTGGAACACACTTTAACCACAGTTTTGGAGGATTGGATGTTGGCTCCTCTATCAATTCTCTCTTTATTAAGGGGCAGTTTTGCTTATGAAATGAGGGACTCCATAGTATATAGATGAGACCTGAAATCATGAGGAGAACAAGCCATAGTGAGTCCATCAGGGTACTGGGAGTGACCACAGAGCAGGGAAGAGCCTTGCCACACCCCTCTCATGTGTCTTCCCCCACAAACATCCCTGTCCCATGTCCTGGAACACATCTCACTGAGGTCCTGTCTGGTACACACTCCAGCCACTCTAGCCCTTGGTGCTCCATAACTCAGACTCTAACTAGAGCAACGAGGCCTTGCTCCAGGCCAGCAGAGGGGTACAGGCCAGGCAACTCCTCTTGGCTTGCACCCTGTCCATGCTGGCTGGACCACAACCTCTCAGGAAGAAACCTCTAAGAACAGCGCAGATCAATGGGTTACAGACATGTGTTCCAGATGTAGTTTTAGTGGCAACGGGAAGAACCACTTGAACTTGTGTGAGCAAGAAAGGCCTTTACAAAGCACATTGGTTGCTCATGGGTGCGGCAGGATATAGAGAGCCTCATCCAAGGGCTTTGGCACTAGAGATAGTCTGTCCACAGCCCTCAAGCTCCTCTAGCCATGACCCCATTCCTCTGCCAGCCCCAAACTTGGTATCACTCAATTTCAGATTGTGGGACAGTGTTGCTGTGCTTCCTGTTCAAGACACCATGTGTGGAGAAGAGGGAAACCCCTCTCATCTCACAGTGTTGGGTAAGGGGGAGTCCGCTTGATCTGAAACTGTAGAAGAAGCCATGGTCAGTAATCCATCTTCTTTTTTGGTTTTGTTGACTGTGTCCATTGCTGTGAAAAAGCTTTTTATCTTGATGGGGTCCCAATAGTTCATTTCTGCCTTCGTTTCCCTTGCCTATGGAGACGTGTCTAGGAAGAAGTTGCTGTGTCTGAGGTCGAAGAGGTTGCTGCCTGTGTTCTCCTCAAGAATTTTGATGGATCCCTCTCTCCCATTGATGTCTTTGATCCATTTTGAGTCTATTTTTGTGTGCGGTGTAAGGAAATGGTCCAGTTTCATTTTTCTGCATGTGCCTGTCCAATTTTCCTAAAACCATGTGTTGAAGAGACTTTTTTCCATTGGACATTTTTTCCTCCTTTGTCGAAAATTAGTTTACCTTAAAGTTGAGGGGCAATTTCTGGGCTCTCTATTCTGTTCCACTGATCTATGTGTCTGTTTTTGTGCCAGTACCATACTGTTTTGATGATTACAGCTATGTAATAGAGCTTGAAGTCTGGAATTGTGATGCCACTAACTTTGGCTTTCTTTTTCAACATACCTCTGGCTATTCAGGGTCTTTTCTGGTTCCACATAAATTTTAGGATGATTTGTTTCATTTCTTTGAAAAAAACTGATGGTATTTTGATAGGGATTGCATTAAATGTGTAGTTTGCTTTAGGTAGCATAGACATTTTCACAATATTTGTTCTTCCAATTCACAAGCATGGAATGCTTTTCCTTTTCCTTGAGTCTTCCTCAATTTCTTTCGTGAGTACTTTATAGTTTTCTGATTATAGATTCTTGGCCTCTTTGGTTAGGATTATTCCTAGGTATCTTATGATTTTGAGTGCAATCCCTATATCAGATAAATGAGATCTACTCCTTAATTTCTTTTTCTTCTGTCTTATTGTTGGTGTATAGAAAAACAACTGATTACTGTGCATTGATTTTTTTCAAAGATTTTCTTTATTTATTTGACAGAGAGAGAGAGAGATCACAAGTACGCAGAGAGGCAGGTAGAGAGAGAGGGGGAAACAGGCTCCCTGCTCAGCAGAGAGCCGGATGTGGGGCTAGATCCCAGGACCCTGAGATCATGACCAGGGCCGAAGGAAGAGATTTATCCCACTGAGCCACCTAGGCGCCCCTGTGCACTGATTTTATATCCTGACACTTTACTGAATTCCTGTATGAGTTATAGCAGTTTTGGAGTGGAGTCTTTTGGGTTTTCCACCGAAAGGATCATATCATCAGCAAAGTGTGAGAGTTTGACTTCTTTGTGGTTGATTCGGATGAGGTTTATTTCTTTTTGTTGTCTGATTGTGGAGGCTAGGACTACTAGTACTATGTTGAATAGCAGTGGTGATAGTGGACATCCCTGCCATGTTTCAGATCTTGGCAGAAAATCTCTCAATTTTTTCCCATTGAGAACGATATTCACTGTGGGCTTTTCAAAGATGGCTTTGATGATATTGAGGTATATACGCTTTATCCCTACACTTTGAAGAGTTTTGATCAAGAAAGGATGCTGTACTTTGTCAAATGCTTTTTCAGCATCTATTGAGAGTATCATATGGTTCTTGTTCTTTCTTTTATTAAAAGTATCACATTGATTTGTAGATGTTCAAACAAACTTGTAGCCCAGGAACAAATCCCAATTGGTCGTGGTGAATAATCCTTTTAATGGACGGTTGGAACCTATTGGCTAGTATTTTGGTGAGAATTTTCCCATCTGTGATCATCAAGGATATTAGTCTGTAATGCTCTTATTTGATGGGGTCTTTGTTTGGTTTTGGGATCAAGGTAATGCTGGCCTCATAAAACGAGTTTGGAAGTTTTCCTTCCATATTTATTTTTTGGAACAGTGTCAGAATAGGTACTAATTCCTCTTTCAATGTTTGGTAGAATTCCCCTGGGAAGCCATCTGCCCCTGGGCCCTTGTTTGTTGGGAGATTTTTGATGACTGCTTCAATCTCCTTACTGGTTATGGGTCTGTTCAGGTTTTCTATTTCTTCCTGGTTCAATTTTGGTGGTTCATATGCCTCTAGGAATGCATCTATTTCTTCCAGATTGTCAAATTCGCAGGCATGTGGTTGCTCACAATATGTTCTTATAATTGTTTCTATTTCTTTGGTGTTGGTGGGGTCTGTCCTCTTTCACTCATGATTTTATTTATTTGGGTCCTTTCTCTTTTCTTTTTGATGAGTCTGGCCAGGGGTTTATCAATCTTAATTAATTCTTTCAAAGAACCAGCTCCTAATTTCATTGATTTGTTCTACTGTTCTTTTGGTTTCTATTTCAATGATTTCTGGACTAATCTTTATTAATTCTCTTCTCCTGTTGGGTTTAGGCTTGGTTCCCTGTTCTTTCTCTAGCTCCTTTAGGTGTAGGGTTAGATTGTGTATTTGAGACCTTTCTTGTTTCTTGAGAAAGTCTTGTGTCACTATATACTTTCCTCTCAGGACCACTTTTTCTGTGTCCCAAAGTTTTTGAACTGTTGTATTTTCATTATCCTTTGTTTCTATAAAAATTTTCAATTCCTCTTTAATTTCCTGGTTGACCCATTCATTCTTTAGAATGATGCTCTTTAGCCTCCATGCATTTGAGCTCTTTCCATCTTTCCTCTTGTGATTGAGTTCTAGCTTCAGAGCATTGTGGTCTGAAAATATACAGGGAATGATCCCAATTGTTTGCTACCGGGTGAGACATTATTTGTGACCCAGGATGTGATCTATTCTGGAGAATATTTCATGTGCACTAGAGAAGAATGTGTATTCTGTTGCTTTGGGATGGAATGTTCTGAATATATCTGTAATGTCCATCTGGTCCAGAGTGTTATTTAAGGCCTTTATTTCCTTGTTGATCTTTTGCTTGGATGATCTGTCCATTTCAATGAGGGGAGTGTTAAAGTCCCCTACTATTATTGTATTAGTATTGATGTGTTTCTTTGGTTTTGTTATTAATTGGATTATGTAGTTGGCTGCTCCCATGCTAGGGGCATAGATATTTAAAATTGTTAGATCTTCTTGTTGGACAGATCCTTTGAGTATGATATAGTGTCCTTCCTCATCTCTTATTATACTCTCCAGCTCAAAATCTAATGATCTGATATAAGGATTGCCACCCCAGCTTTCTTTCAATGTCCATTAGCATGGTAAATTGTTTTCCACACCCTCACTTTAAATCTGGAGGTGTCTTTGGGTCTAAAATGAGTTTCTTGTAGACAGCATATTGATTGTTTTTTTTTTTTTTTTTTTTTTTTTTTTTTTTTT
>NW_022631711.1:25613-33427 GCF_010015895.1 Lontra canadensis
TTTTTTTTTTTTTTTTTTTTTTTTTTTTATCTATTCTGATACCCGGTGTCTTTTGATTGGGGCATTTATCCCATTTACATTCAGGGTAACTATTGAAAGATATGAATTTAGTGCCATTGTATTGCCTGTAGGATGCCTGTTACTGTATATTGTCTCTGTTCCTTTCTGGTCTACTACTTTTAGGTTCTCTCTTTGCTTAGAGGACCCCTTTCAATATTTCCTGTCGGTCTGGTTTGGGATTTGCAAATTCTTTTAATTTTTGTTTGTCCTGGAAGCTCTTTAATCTCTCCTTCTATTTTCAATGATAGTGTAGCTGGATATAGTATTCTTGGGTGCATATTTTTCTCATTTAGTCCTCTCCATATATCATGTCAGTTCTTTCTGGCCTGCCAGGTCTCTGTGGATAGGTCTGCTGCCAGCCTAATATTTCTAACATTGTATATTACAGACTTGTTGTCTTGAGCTGCTTTCAGAATTTTCTCTTTGTCATGAAGACTTGTAAGTTTTACTATTAGATGACAGGGTGTGGACCTATTTTTATTTATTTTGAGAGGGGCTCTCTGTGCCTCCTGGATTTTGATGCCTGTTCTCTTTGCCATATTAGGGAAATTCTCTACTATAATTCACTCTAATATACCTTCTGACCCTCTCTCTCTCTTCATCTCCTTCTTCTCGAATCCCAGTGATTCTAATATTGTTTCATCTTGTGGTATCATTCATCTTTTGAATTCTCCTCCCCTGGTCCAGTAGTTGTTTGTCTCTCTTTTGCTTAGCTTCTTTATTACCTGTCATTTGGTCTTCTATATCACTAATTCTCTCTTCTGCCTCATTTATCCTAGCAATAAGAGCCTCCATTCTTGATTGCACCTCATTAATACCTTTTTTAAAATTTCATCTTTGTTAGATTCTAGTTCTCTTATTTCTCCAGACAGCATTTCTCTAATATCTTCCGTGCCTTTTTCCAGCCCAGCTAGCACTTGAGAATAATCACTCTGAACTCTAGATCTGACATACTACCAATGTCTGTATTGATGAGGTCCCTAGCCATTGGTACTGCCTCTTGTTCTTTTTCTGTTTTGTTTTGCTTTGTTTGAATTTGCTCACCTGTGTCGGATAAGAATATATGAATGAGAGAATAAAATACTAAAAGGTCAGCAAAGACCCCAGAAAAATGTACACTAACCAAATCAGAAAAGACACCAAACCAGGGGAGGAAGAAAGGGGGTAGAAAGAAATTTAAAAATATATATTTAAAAGAAATGTAAAAAATGTGTGTGTGTATATATATATATATATATATATACACATATTTTTAAATTTATATACTTGTATATATATGTACAAAGATATATATACACATATAAATACACATATGTTTTAAATATATATATATGTATACACACACACACACACACACACACACATAGTAGACTGGTGAATAGAACAGGGCCACCCACTTGATTTTGATTTTGGGTGTATTTTGATCTCTTAGAAGAAACTACCTCCCAAAATTTTAAAGAAATATATATATATATATATATATATATATATATATACACACAAAAATAAGGTTTAACACAAAGAAGGGATGGAATATGACTATAAAGATGAAAATTACAAAAAAAAAATTCTAAAAGAGGAATTGATAAGATAAGTTGGTTGGAAAAAGAAAGAAGAAAAAAAAAAAAGTGGAGAGAATGTGCTCAGGCTGGGGACTAGAACAAAACCCTGTGCTAGATTTAGGGTATATTTTAATCTATTAGAAGAAATTGTATCCCAAAATTTTTTAGAAAAAAAAAAAGGATATGTGTTGATAAGATAAGGTTAAATACAATGAAGGATAAAATATGACTATAATAATCAAGGTTTAAAAAGATTGTTTTTAGAAAGGTATTAATATAAACTAGTTAAAAAACATTAAAAGAGGAAAGAGAAAAAGTTAAAAAAATTAAAATAAGAAAAAATAAAGTAAAAAAAAATTAACTTAACTTTGCAAGGCTAAAGGATCATGAGGAGAAAGCCATGAATTCCATACACTGTTTACCCCTAGCCCTGGTGTTCCACTGTTCTCCTTGATTGGTGAGCTTGGTCTTGGCTAGATATTCTTGCTGATCTTCTGGGGGAGGGGCCTGTTGTAGTGATTCTCAAATGCCTTTGCTGGAGGCAGAATTGCACTGCCCTTGCCAGGGACCAGGCTATGAAATCTGCTCGGGTTCACTCTTGGGAGTTTTTGTTCCCTGAATGCTTTCTGTAGAGCTCTGGAGGATGGGAATGAAAATGGTGGCCTTTTTTGTTGTTATTGTTGTTGTTGTTGTTTTTTAAAGATTTTATTTTTTTATTTGACATAGAGAGAAATCACAAGTAAGCAGAGAGGCAGGCAGAGAGAGAGGGAGAAGCAGGCTATCCGCTGAACAGAGAGCCTGATGCGGGGCTTGATCCCAGGACACGGAGATCATGACCTGAGCTGAAGGCAGAGGCATAACCCACTGAGCCACCCAGGCGCCCTGAAAATGGTGGCCTTTCAATCTCTGGCCAGAGGAACTGAGAGCTCAGGGCCTCATTCTACATGTGCCCTCAGAGAAAAGCGCTCAATCACTCCTGTTTCCCTGGTCTCCGGCCATGCTCTGGGCTCGCCCTGTGACTGAGCATTTCTGTCTCTGGTGCGCAGCCCGTTTGGAGTCTCCAAAAAACAGCAGCTTCCTGCCACGCTGCTCCTCCTCTGGAGGAAGGTGTATCTCCCTGGATCTGCCACTTGTGGGGTCCCTGCTCAAAGAGCAGTGGCCCAACTGTACTACAGATCATGGTTTAAGGTAACCCCAAGCTGGGAGCTCACTTCTTGGCTCTGTCTCTGTAGTCAGCTTCCCTGCTCTGATATCTGAGAGAGCTGCCACACTCAGACACCCTGAATCTTTCAGTGACCACGCAGGTCCTGAGATCACACTGTCCCCTAGGTCAGCTTAGCCTCTGGAGGGATATCCCACAGTGGAGCAGATTTCTAAAAGTTCTGATTTTGTGTTCTGCTGCGCTGCTGCTTACTAGGGAGCTGGCCCTTCCCCCATGGTCTATCTTCCTGCTGCTGAACTCCTGCGACCTGATGTCATTTCAGTCCACTAGTCCTCTGCCATCCTGCCTCTCTCCTGAAGGATGTTTTTTTAAAGGCAAAAACAAAAGCGAGATTCGTGAGATAAGAGAACTCCCACAGAATGTTTTGTGATCCAGAATTCAATATAATTATTCAGTAGGTAGGTAGTAAACTTAATAATTTACCTGTGTAAAGTTATCAACAACCTTATAAATTTGGTAGTATGATTTAAAGTCCTTTTCCATCAAAAGAACACTTACAGATATTAATGAAATCCAAGACCAACTTCTTTCATCATAAGTTAAGTAAAGCTTAGCAATAACTCTCAAGATAAACTGTTAGTGCTGGATACTGATGAAGAATTAAAGATGAATTTTGAAATTATGGCATCAAGTTCTATATCCTAGATAAATTTAAGAATGTGTATTTTTGAGTTTGCTGCAATTGCTTTAAAATCACTTCTTTCACTATTATCAACATATCATTTTGAGACTGATTCCTCTATGATAAGTTTTATGAAACTGAAGTAGTTCAGATATGTTTCTCCCTGTGAATACTGTTGTGACCAATAGAGGATATATTAGATTAGTCAAACAAGGAACAAGTTCATTTTTACACTACAACTTTACATTTTGATGTGTAAGGTGTCTCTTCCAATTGTGAAGTAGGTATTCCATGTGGAGAATCACTATTTTACTCATACTTAATTTCTGTTATGGAACTACAATAAGTTCAAGTGTAATAGTGGTTCTTTATATGATCACAGTGTTGCAAACTTTCAAAGAACAATATGTACAGTTTTTAAATCTTTTCTGTTCTGTAAGTAATGCTTATTCTGATTATATTTGTTTAATGTCATATTTTCAGTTGAATCTAATAGTAAAAATTGGCTTGTATTTTGTTTGTTTGTAATTCAATTTCATTTTCCTAATAATTTATTTTGTTGGATTTTACAGTAATATAGTTTTTGCAACAAGTCAGAAATACTTAAAACTGATTGTTTTGCTCTAGATAATCAAGATACAGTCTCCTATACTTCTATACTTCCTGAGTGATACAGTGTTAAGGACATGTTAAATGTTCAGCAAATGCCTGTGGACATAGAGATTTTTACCAATTAATTAGGTTACACTTTCTGAAGGGAATTTCTCCAAGCAGATAGCTGTACCTATAGAGGGCTTCTTTGCATCTGCCAGTTTGCAGGGGTAGAAATAATTAAAGTACACAACATGAACTGAATTGTGTATAATTCCTCATAAATTTTGAAGTGTGAATGAGGTTGAAGTCACAGAAACCTGCATGGAATTTAGTATTCCTCTAAATAAAGCAAGCACACCCTCTCTTTTCTATGAACTGTGTCTATCATCATGCAGATAAAACAATAACTTAGAATGTCTAAAAGCATCAGGGTGTTATGTGACCAAGAAAAAACTTCTTAAAAAAATAAAAGAAGCAAACACCCTACTGTCTTTTGTTTTGAAGATTTGATGTTAGGAAACCAGCCAGGCTGAGTTTTTGTTTGACTAAACAAAAGAATACTATGAAAGTACAAAATAAAACATTAATTAAGACTTTGTTATTTCATTATTAGTCTCATACGGGATACAAAGCCAATGAATCCGTACACGGAGGTCCATGGGAAAAATGCCAAAACAAACTGAAGCAGTTGATTGTCCTTGATCTTCTCAGGACCTGTAGCTCCCCGTATTTGGGAAATTTGATAAAACTTTTGCTGTAGTAAGTAACTACAATTCTTTTGAATAAACTTTCAATCAATATCCATTATTTTACCTTTAAAATAAACCTTTAATCAAAGTCTTAATTTCTTCTTCACCTGTGGGTTATATCTGGGATCCTAGGAAGGACAATAGAGTATGCTCATTTCCTCCCTGAGTGGACAAGCTGAGTGCCATTATTATTCTATGGAATTCTTACCTTGATTTTCCTATCGTGTGAACCAAGAATATATTTTTTTCTCTAAATGGTGTAAAATGTGATTAGCTGTTACAGTGACTGTCACTTGTGTATGTGCATTATTGAATTACACAATGGCTTTCAATAACCCATCAACAGAGATTATAAGGGAATGGAATTCTATCTCCTATTTTTTGAATGCGGCTAATAGTATGAACCATTATAGTCAAATGCTCTTTCTTTAGTGTAACTAATAGAACTTCTTAATATTACCATGTCAAAGTAAACATAAAAGAGAAACATTACATGTTAGGACAACTTAGATATAGGAAAGTGTTTCTATACTTAACCCCGCAGAGTTGTAAGTGAGAGAAGACACAGCAGCCTCCCCTTTCTCAGAAAGCTAATCTTTTTTAGACAAATATGTCTTGGGAAATCCTTTTGCTCAGCATCCTATTTCTTCATCTCTATTACCCACTCCCCTCTTATCTGACACCTGAAGTCCTCCTAAAGAGTGTTATTTGATGGGATATAAAATGCTTATTTATATTTATTTTTTTAAAAATCTCTAATAATACCAGTGAAGGGCTTTTGATTAATCCATGTGGTTGGATAAAGAGTGGTGCAAAATCCATTGTATGAGTTATTTCCATATAATAAACCCATTCTGAATCCTCATCCTTTGAAATTGCCAGAGCCAAAAAGTTAAATTATTTTCGACAGGCTGCCTGGGTGGCTTAGTTGCTTGGGTGACTGTCTTCAGCTCAGGGTATGATCCTGGAGTCCTGGGATCGAGTCCCACATCAGGCTCCCAGCTCAATGGGGAGTCTGCTTCTCCCTCTGACATTCTCCCCTCTCATGGTCTCTCTCTCTCTATCAAATAAATAAATAAAATCTTTAAAAAATATTTTAAACAATGCAAAAAAGAAAATGTCTTTGCAATATTTGGAAAGCAATGTATCTGTTGAAATGCATGAGAGTTTATAATGTTGGGTCCATGGTCAAAGGAGCGAGACTGATAAAAAGCGAAAATCAAGCAAAGCTTTATTTTGCACCAAGCATGGAGAATTAAACTGACCGGCCAGAGCTGTCTCTTGCAAAGAGGTGACCTCTCTCTGCCTTACAGACTAACTTTTAAGGGCAAAGGCCATGTGGTTGGCCCTGGCCAATGAGATTGTAATACAGAGAAAGCTGTACAGTCCTGCTAGATCACACATAAGCGACCAATTGAATTGCAATTTACCCTATAGTAGATATTTGAACTAGCCTATGATCTTGGTCATAATTGGCGCCCAAAAGGGACCCAAAGGGCGGGACCCATACTCATTGGTAGCTAGGGAGACAGTATGCGCCCCCACTGATTGAATACCTCACCTGGCCCGACCCACCCTTGTATTTGGGCTTTGTTACATGGGACTAGTTTCCGGCATTTGTTTTTAAGTAAATCCTCTGGGGGGAGGAGGAAGGGACAGTTTAAGTTTTACTGCATAAACAACAAAATCACTGTTTAACCTGTGGGCATCACTTTGGCTAAACAGACCCTTACAATAAAGTTTACAAAAAAAAACTTTACTGAAAATAATTGGAAGCAACCCATGCTATAAAAAACCAATATGCTATAAAAAATTCTAATTTTCTATCCGTTTTAATTCTGATTCTATTAGCTTCCTTTGCCTGTAATATGGAAATTGAAACATAATACTTTTTGCCCAATATTTGGAAATACAGAATCTTGTTATGTTAAGTTTCTTCCTACTCCCTGAAAATAAACTGGATTTTCCATTACAAAACTAAAGTCTTTTTGTCTTCTTATATGTTTTCCAAATTCAAGCAGCTTTCAAAACTACCTTTCATCAATCCTTCCCATGCTATAAATGAACATAATTTTAATATTTACAGGTCATCCTATGCCACTGAGCTACAATTTTTTGAGAGAATGCACAAGGACCCACATCAAGAAAATACCAACCTTTTCCAATATACAAGCAATGCAGCCATCGCTCTATATCCCAGGGACCCACTAGACTAAGAACAAAATTTTAACAATATGTAGATAAACCTACATTTCTTAATCAGGAAACAATGTGAATTTGCTGCCAGGATCAAACACAGACATATATTACTATTTCGATCAAAAAACCTGATGCTATTGCACTACAAGGTCCTTACCACCAAGATACAGATATAGTGAGAAGAAGGGGCAAATGCACCCTAATGTTCATAGCAGAAATGTTCACAACAGTCAAACTATGGAAGGAGCCCAGATACCCTTCAACAGACCAATGAATAAAGCAGATGTGGTGCATATATACAATGGAATATTATTCAGCCATCAGAAAGGATGAATACCTATCATTTGCATCAACATGGGTGGAACTGGGGGGGGATTAAGCTAAGTAAAGTAAGTCAAGCAGGGAAAGACAATTATATGGTTTCACTCACAGGTGAAACATAAGGAATAGCATGGAGGACGTTGGGAGAAGGGAAAAATGAAGGAGGAGAAATCAGAGAGGGAGAGGAACCATGAGGACCAAGGACCCTGGGATATAAACTAAGGGTTTCAGAGGGGAGGAGGCTGGGGGGAGGGGTAACAGGGTGATGCATATTAAGGAGGGCACATGTTGTGATGAGCACTGGGTGTTAGAAGCAAATAACGAATCACTAAACATTACATCAAAAACTAATGATGTACTATAGAGAGAATAACTGAATATTAAAAAACAAAAATAACAACAACAACAACAACAACAACAAAAAACAAAACACTGACACTCTCTTGCAAACCATGGGTCTCTTGAGCATCTTTGGAGTACATTAA
>NW_022631712.1:0-33295 GCF_010015895.1 Lontra canadensis
TGGTCTCCCATTCTCTGTCTGGCCTCATCTGCCAGATTCTCGTCTGCTCAGACACTCTGGCCTCTTTGCTATTCTGTTCCTCTCGGCCCCATGCAGAGCAGGGACCCTCTAAACTCAGGGGCCTCGTGCTTGCTGTGTTCTAAGGCTGGAAAATTTTCCTTCTAGACACCCGTGTAGCCACATGGCTCATTCCCTCAGCTCCTCGAGGTCTTTGTACAAAGTTGACCTTCTTGGTGACCTGTAAACCATCTCACTTAAAACTGAACCCGACACTGCAGGTCCCATCCTGCCTATTCCTTTCTGCCTTGTTTCCTTCCATAGAACTGGTTGGTGTCTAGTACATAATATAGTTTATTTACTCACTTATGTTTGGCTTATTGTCTTTGTTCCCATTAGAGCGTAAGTTCTTGAAGTACGGAGTTGCTTACCTGTTTGGTTTATTGATGTGTGACAAGCACCTGGAATAGTGCCTGGCACATAGCAGGGCTTACTAAATGTTTGTTGAATGATGGATGGTCAAGTGTTGACTGCACAAAGACCTCCGTTAAAAACCTGTTGACCAAGCAAAGCTGATTATTACTCACTGCAGCACAGGGAGACACCACCTGATAGAGTTGTAGGGGAAGATATTTATAGAGTTCTGGAGTCTATGCTTTCATGACTTAAAGTGGATTTTTCAAGGCAGGGAACTGGTTGGGATTGAGCAAAATTCCTGACATAATAGTTTAGGATTGGGGCGCCTGGGTGGCTCAGTGGGTTAAAGCCTCTGCCTTCGGCTTGGGTCATGATCCCAGGGTCCCGGGATCAAGTCCCATGTTAGGCTCTCGGCTCAGGAGGGAGCCTGCTTCCTCCTCTCTCTGCCTGTCTCTCTGCCTTCTTGCGATCTCTGTCTGTCAAATATATAAAAATCTTAAAAAAAATAATAGTTTAGGATTGGTGGTCATGGCGAGGTGAGGATCTTAAGTTGTCCTCATAAATGTTGTCCTGATAAATGACTTATTGTTTCCAGGGAAACAATAAGTTTCTTGATAAGATGGCTTTTTGCCCAGATACCACCCAGGTAACTTGGTTTACAACACTTTTCTGAAGCGCACAGTAATTAATTTACAGTCTTGTCTTCTGTTAAGTTTCCATTGATGCAGGGTCTCAGCTCCCAATGTCAGTGTGTACAATTCAGTGGATTTAAACATGGGTGGCCTTGGTGCCTTTTTGGAAACAGAATCTTGACATGGAAGGGTAGTTCACAGAACAGATCAATCACGGGACTGCCTTAGTGGAGCTGAGACAGCTGGGATTCTGTTGCCTGCCCTACTTCTGACCCCAGCAACATCCGAAAAGCAAATTCAAATTTGGAAAACAGAAGACACATTGCCTGAGGACATCCTTTTTTCCAAACAGTGATTTTCCAAATATTGTTTCAAGGGAATAGGTTGAATAGGTTTTTTTTTTTAATTAACATACAATGTATTATTTGCCCCAGGGGTACAGGTCTGTGAATCGTCAGGCTTACGCATTTCACAGCGCTCACCACAGCACATACCCTCCCTAATGTCCACAACCCAGGCACCCTCTCCATACCCGCCTTTGTCTGGCAACCCTCAGTTTGTTTTGTGAGATTAAGAGTCTCTTATGGATTTGATATGGAGTGATAATAGGCTGATAGAAGCTACAGCAACCAAGAATTGGCACGTTCCTGGGGCTACTCGGTGACCCCCTCGGTTAAGGGTCTGCCTTGTGGCTCAGGTCATGATCTCAGGGTCCTGGGATCCGGCCTTATGTTGGCCTCCCTGCTCAGTAGGGAGTCTGCTTCTGCTTCTCCCTCTCTTTCTGCCCCTCCTGCTACTCAAGTGTTTTCTCTCTCAAATAAATAAATAAACAAATAAATAATCTTAAAAAAAAAAGAATTGGCACATCCATTCTGACTGGTTGATGCTCCTGCTATAAGATGGTTAAGTATTTGAATACCATGCCTGATTAGATCTATGATGGAAAGACGTTAGAGGAGGCAACAAGGAAGGACAACTGGGGGACATGGACAGGAGATGGGATGGCGTCTTCTTCCACATTTGCTCTCCAGGAACCAATGGAACATGCTCAGTTGAGCTGCAATATTGAGCTGCTTGTAGAAGACAAATATTATACTTCTGCACAACTGAATACAAAAATGATGTAATGGTGGGCAGCTTCTAAGGCAGCCTCTAATAATCCCTGCTTCCTGGTGTTTATGATCCTTGGTCCTTTCCCTTTGAGTGTGAGCTGGGCCTAGTGACTTGCTTCTAATGAGTAGAACATGGTAATAATGATGGGACGTCACTTCGGAGATTAGAGAACTAATAAAGACGGTGACTTCTGCCTTGCTCACTTTCTGTCTCTCGCCTGCTGACTCTGAGGAAAGCTGCCATCACGTGATGCCTTGTGAAAAGGCCCATGTGGTGAACAATTGATGTCTCCGGCCAACAGCCAGCGAGGGCCGGCCACCGACATGTGAGTGAGCTTGGACGCAGGCCTCCTCCCACTCAGGCTTTGAGAGCACCGCAGCCCCAGCCCACAACTTGATTACAGCCTAGAGAGAGACCTGAGTCAGGGTCACTCAGCTAAGCCCCCGCTGGAATCCTGACCAGCAGAACCGTGAGACAGTCAATGTTTTAAGCTGCCAAATTGTGGAATACTTTCTCCTATGGCAATAGATAGCTAATACAGGGTGTGTGTGTGTGTGTGTGCATGTGTGTGTGCGCGCACGTGTGTGTGTGTGTGTGTGTGTGGCTTCTGAGGCCATATCAGGGTATTTTATCCAGGGAGGGCGTATACCACAAGACTTCACATGTAATGTTTGCTTTGGACAATGTGTCATGGCCCTGGGTCTGCCCTCCGGCTTGGAAGCCCAGAAACAGACTTGTCAGCTCAGCAAAACAGCTTCATCTTTAGTCAGACTCACATGAACTAGATTTATGGGACTTACATGACAACACCAAATGCTAGTTATTAATTTATAATGAGAGAAAAGATAATCATGCTGGCCGGCATACCAGAACACTTATGTCTCTATGACAAGCACTTTCTCCGAAGGCAAAATTTCATGTCAAATAAGAACAAGTGAGTTGCTTGATGAACGTAGAATCAGAACAATGGAAGCCAAGCATACATTTCAAATGTTTAGTGGCAATAGTCGAAGTCATGCTAGGAATAATTCATCAATGGAACCAGACAACTCCAAAATTGTTGGCTACACCCCATGAGTCTATCTTTATTCCAAGAGGAACTCCTCAATGGGCCTAGAATTTCCCCCAAATCACTTGGTGAATTCTCCTTCCTTTTGTGGGCAGTGACTGGCTAACATTTTATGTTATGACCAGTTTTCTAGACTACCCTAATGACCAAACCCTCTCCAGAAGGTAAGATTTTTTTCTTTGCTTGAGTTAATACGTGGATTAACTTATAGTCTTTCCTTGTGGGTCTAGGAGTTGTTTGTCAACTTTAAGGTAAGTTTAATGCTAATTATATTAAGAACATATTGTGATCCAGACATCTGCTTAAGAACTTTATTTATGGATTGGCTGAGTGTAATCAATACAGCAACATCCTAGTACCAAGAAGGAAACTGGGACAGAGAGAAGATATTCAAAATCTCACAGCTAATACATGTCAGACCCTAATTTTGCCCAAATTTGCTTCAGACCGATTTCCATTAACCACAATTTCCTATCTCCTTGCCCTACACCTGTGGTTCTCAAACTTGTACAATCATCAGACTCACACGGAAGATTCCATAAAGCACAGAATGCTGGGCTTCATCCCCACAGTCTGTGGTTCAGTAGGTTTGGTGTGGGGCCTGAGAATCTGCATTTTTACATGTCCCCCGTTGTGCTGATGCTGCTGATCCAGGGACCACACTTTGGATTTTTTTTTTTTTTTTTTTTAGGTTAGCAATATCTCTCTTTTGGAGTACTTTCCTGCCTCCTATTCATTTTTTAACTGCAACTAGAATGATCCTTCTGATTTTCCTTGGGAATATTTATTGAGTGTCAGGCACCATACTAGGCATAGAGGATGAAATAATGACCAATAACCTGAAGTGGCACATTTGTCTGGAACACTTTCTTTCCTTGGCTGAAGACCATGTGATGTTGTTCATGTTCTCCTTTCTGTGGGTATAAAATATAGCAGTAATATAACTAAAGTTCTATTCCTGGAATCAGCCCACAAAATGGTAGAGGCAGCTCCGTGCTCTTTGATTTTGCTCTGCGTAGTTGTTTGGGGAATAATTAAAACTACAGCTTCTTCTCCACTCTAAGATAATGTCAGAGTGAACTGATGGGGTTTTGGGTAAGTAGGAATATGAAAGAAGATGATAAGATTCTTCAGGCTCATTTTTCTAGTTTTGTAAAACTTTACAGAATCATTTTTCAACCTTAGAAGGTTGGGGCATCAGGAATGACTTGGGAATGTCCTGCCTGCCTCCTGTGAAAGTCTGTCTTTTATCTCTCTGCTCCTAGCCCATAGATCCAGTCTAGCAAGAGTGATGATCAAGCTGTTTTGGGCTTAGTTAGCCCAGGAAATCCTCACCACTACTGGTCACAATCACCTTAGTTGTTCCTCCTTTTTCTCTTCTCTTTGGGTGGGCAGAAAAAGTCTAAAATTTAGCTAATCTGAAACTTTGATTATGTAATTCCTTGTTATTATAGGATAAATTCTGTTCTAATCCAGGAAGCCGGAATAGAAGACACTCTCTCTCCTTGTGGCACCTTGAATTCTGTCCTCAAAACATGGTCCTCTTTCTCAGGATGATGTAACAGCTCATGTGTCTTCAAGATAGCCAAGTAGAGTGCATGGGAGACAGGCTACAGAGGTTATCTATTTATTTTTCCCAAGGGGTTTGTTTTTGTTTTGAGCATTTGATTTTTAGCCCAGGGTCAACAGAAAACTATGGAAAGCTCTAAACTGGGCAAAGACAAGGACAAGGTATGCATGTTTGAGGCACCTTTCAGGTTGCTACTTGGAGAATTAGAGGAACCTGGAGGCAGGAAGACCAATGAGAAAACACGTGCAGTGGTTTGCAGCGATCCTGAGGAGAAAGGATGGTAACCTGGAGTACAGATATGGATGACAGGATGAGAAAGTGTAAGGATTCTTGAGATGTTTTATGGTGCCAGGTGTAGTTTTAGGAATTTTACTGAGGGAGAGACAGGGAGACTTCAAGGATGGCCCTGAGATTTTCGGCATTAAGCAACAGTTTGGATGTCTAAGTCATTGCTTGAGATAGCCAATGGTGGGGAGGTGGTTTGGAGGTGAACATAGTGCATTCAATATGGACATGGTGAGTTCAAGGTGCTTTGGGACATTAATTCAGCGAGAATTAATAACAAGTAATTAATAATCACATTACTCTGAGTGTGAAATCCTTCCAGTGGCTCACCACTGTCAAGGATATAAATTCCAAATTTCTTAGGGAGAGGTGTAATTTACTCTTTTCAGTTTCATCTCTGTCAGTTATCCTCAGGCACAGTTGCCCAGCTCAAACTCAATTTTAGATTTTTTTTTTAAGTCATCTCTACACCCATGGTGAGACTGGAACTTACAACCCGAAATCAAGAATCAAGAATCACATGCTTTATTGACTGAGTGCCCCCAATTTTAGCTTCTTAAAGGGTAATGCTCTCTGTAGTCTCGAGGACCCCGGGCCACCTGTTCTTTCAGGAACTATTTTCTTACCTTTTCTTGCATTCAACAAAGAGTGAGGGCCAGGTAGCTAGTAGGGGCTGGGATAAAACAGTGAGCAAAGATGACCTCATCTGTCGGTGCACTCGTGGAGGAGGGTAATGTCGGAACTAGACAATAATCCAGTAATCACACATGTAATTAAAAATTAAATTAAATTAAAAATTGAATTGCAGATGATGCTAATGGAAGTTACCTAATAAGATTAGGAGCCTATAATGTGGTTTTTAAGTAGCTAAGATTGAGAAAGTGAAGACAGAATTGATTCAAAGAAGAAGGAGTTTTCTAGGCTGAGAGAACACCCCTATGGAGGGATAAAACTTGGCACATTGTAGGGAACTAGAGAAATACGCACTTTCCCTGAAATACTTCCCGGGGTTGGAGGATATTGGGGAGAATGCAGAGGAAAAGGTGGGTGGTAGTGAGAGTCTTGGTTATTTTGTCCCTTAGCAACCGCCATCCAACATCAAGTAGCCGCCCCCTCGTCGCACTGATTATTGGGAGTTGTAGTCTTGACCTTAGTGAACCGACATGGCGGCCTCCATAGCCCGGGCCTGCGGGGCTGCAATGGAGCTGTCCCGAGGCTTTCGAGCCGCCAGGGTGCTGCTCCCTGCTCCAGCCTCCATCGCCTGGCGTAAGTGGAGCGGGGCTTGCAAGCTGGGGCCAAGAAGGAGCTCAGGGCCAGGTTCGAGAGAGGCGAGCCTAGAAGTCAGGGGCAACCCTCGTGGGACCGCGAGTTGGGGGAGATTGCAGGGCTCAACGGGAGCACAGGGCGAGCAATGTTGACCTCTGTCGCCCGCACTGCAGGGGCCCGCGTGGGGCCGGAGCGTCCGCAGAGCACCAGACCTTCTGAGCCCGGCGCGTTCAAGCCGCCGCCGAAGCCTGTCATTGTGGACAAACGCCGTCCGCCGCTTCAGGAAAGGAGGTGAGGCCCGGGCTTTTTGGGTCTGTGCGCTCAGGAACCTGCCTTTGCTTTGGAGATCTTGACTCTAAACCGAGCTAGAACGAACTCTCAGTGCACGAGCTTGTGTGCAGGATTCATGAGGCTCATGCAGAGCTCTACCAACTTAGTTTTGTCTTCCTCGTTTTTTCCAAGCCAGGATTGAACTTTCTCTGCAGTCCTACTGAATCAGAACTTTAATCAAGGATTCCCCCGATTTGAAGCTCTTTGCTTCGGCCTTTAACCTGTGTTGAGAATTTTTCTCTGAAGCACATGGTATTTTACCTGTTTAAGCAGCCGATTATTCCTTGCCTTAGTAAAAATGGGTTGGCCAGAACTCACCCTGTTTTCCCTTCCCAACTCACTTGTTTTAGTTTCCTGAAACTGCGATACAGCGATAAAATTTTCCGCTAATTTGCGTCTTAAATTTGCTTTTCAAAACAATGGTTTTAAAGCTTGACCCACTTTAATGAATGCTGGTAACTTTGGAGGTACCTGTAAATTTAGATGACCTAGGATTTGCAGAAAGCGTAGAACTGTACAGCAACCTTACTAAAAAGCCAATTTTTTAGCGGGAAAAACTTGGTGTGATATAAGGCTTTCTGAAAGGGCTCTTTGTTGTTGATTGGATTACCTCTGTGTGCCTATGTGTGTGTGTTTAACTTTGCAAATATCCTGTTCTAAGCCTAAATAACACTGAATTTATGGAAGCTAGAGATTCAAAAAAGATTTCCTTATACAGCCTTTTTTAAGGTGGAAAAGAAATATCTCTTTTAAATGGCAAAACTTCATACCATTCAGTTAAATAGGAATGTAAATCATGTAACTACTTTGGAAAACAATTGGACAAAATTTAGTAAGTTTGAGGTTGTGTATATCGTTCCATCAGGTTGGTACACAACTTAAAGTAATACGAAAAAAATAATAAATATGTACCCTTAAGGATACATGTACAAGGATGAACACAGAGATATCTATCAGTAGGTGAATAGGCAAATACATTTATGTAATAGAGTGTTATACGGCAGTGAAAAATGAATGAACTAGAGCTAACATGGATGAACTTCACAATTAAGATGTGTAGGGAAAAAAGCAACCTGCAGAAGAATTGATACAGTATGATAACATTTTTATGTTGCCCATACATACATGCATATGTAAAGTATAAAATTCATAGGGGAAATTCTCCACTTTCACAAAGCAATCAAACCTAGCTTCTGTAGTAGCCATACAAGCTGACGTTAAATATCTCCTGATGTGATAGAATAAGACGGTCTCATGATCACCTGTGTAATATTTTTACCCAAAATGTTTCACTTGGCCTACACATGTGGAAACAATAAATCCAGAATCCATGGATTGTCTATAATACAATGGGCTTTGACTTTTCAGAACAGTCAGTGTTACAAAAATACAAAGATGAGGAACAGTGCCAGTTTAAGAGACTAAAGGGAGTAATACCCAGGTGTAATGTGTGAAGCTTTTGATAGTTTAGACTGGGCAACCAACAGCTGTAAAAGATCTTTTCCATGACAATTAGATATAGGAGTTTAAATAGATTTAAATTAGTTTAAATGCAAAGTACATAACAGATTATATTATTGAATTAATGCAGAAATTCTTAGATGTCATAAAGGTATTATGGTAAATGTAGCAGAAAGTCCCTATTCTTAGAAGCTTTCTGAAGTATTCAGGGATGAAATATCTTAATGTTCGACATTTTCAAATAGTTCAGGAAAAAAATTGCATGTGTATATGAAGCAAATATGTCAAAATGTTGGCAGTTGGTGAAACAAGGTGATGTATATATGGGTGTTCATTGTATTACCATTTCAATTTTTTGGTGGCTTTAAAAATTTTCAAAGGAGGAAATTGAGTGTTGGGGATCATCATCATCAAAAAGACATGACCACTGGGGCACCTTGGGTGGCTCATTCAATAAGCATCTGACTTCTGCTCAGGGCATGATCTTGGGGTCCTGGGATCCAGCCCTACTTCAGGCTCTCTTTCAAATAAATTAAAAAAAAAAAAAAATCTTAAAAAAAAAAGACACGACCACTGATTGATATGTGGGCTGGATGCCGCCTCCTCGCCCCCTCCCCTCTTCTTGGAATGTGGGTTTTGCTTGCCCTCTCTTCTTGGAATGTGGGTTTTGCTTGCCTTTCCTGCCCCCAAGAGACTGCTCCAAAGACAAAGCCTTGATATGATGCTGTCATGTTGAAAATGACTATATGGTATGTGTGACTGAGCCCACTTAGGTCCTCTTTATAACTTTTTAAGATTTGACAGTGGGTATGGGAATTTATTTGTCTTGCTGCCACCCAAATTTACACCCGTATGTAAGTTCCGTTTGCTGTTACTGAAGCTGCCACCTACCCACCTGAAGTGGCCTGCTTCTTTGGTATCTCCTTTCCCTTAAGAATATGGGGGCCAGGGGCACCTGGGTGGCTCAGTGGAGTAGAGCCTCTGCCTTCGGCTCGGGTCATGATCCCAGGGTCTTGGGATCGAGCCCTGCATCGGGCTCTCTGCTTGTGGGGAGCCTGCTTCCTCCTCTCTCTCTGCCTGCCTCTCTGCCTACTTGTGATCTTTGTCTGTCAAATAAATAAATAAAAATCTTTAAAAAAAAAAAAATATGGGGGCCAGTTTCAGGGTACCCCTGGGAATTCCTGAGAGACTGGTGAAGCAACATTACGGAAATGGAAGAAATGCATAGGAATAATCATCACCAAATTTAATGAATTACCCGTCGTAATTAACTGAGGGGAGGGAGGTGTACACGGGGGCTTCAAGTATATTAATCACTTATTTCTTGGGATGGGTAATAAGGACATGAATTTTCAGGGTAATGCAATTTATGCTGTAAAGAAGTTAGCTTAGAGAAGTTAAGAGAATAGGGAGATTACTTTTAAAGTTAGTTTGCAGTTAATGATTTCTAGGTTTATATTTTTCTAGTGTCACTTGTTTTAACATGTACAACTCAATATGAGGCCTGTGGTTTATGGCCCTAGGCTTTGCAGCCTGACAGACATGCCTACATTTAAATCTTGACTTGATAAGTATATAGTTAATATAACAATATGTCAATTACTTACCTTCTCCAAGCCTCATTTTCATCAGTGAAAAGGGATGATAACCCTATACCCGCCTGATTGTTGTAAGCATTATTCTATACTCTTGGTTTTCATAAGCCCTTAATGCCAGGTGAGTAGTCAGGAATTGTTAGCTATTTTCATGGGCATTAACAACAATTTTAGGAATAAAGAATTGACTTTTCTTTAGAGAAGAGCAAATAAAACACATCAACGTCATAGTCTTTAATTTTTTTGGTAAACCAACAGTTTCTCTTTTAAGTTTGCCTTTTATTTTTATTTTTTATTTTTCACAGATTCTTGAGTCCTGAATTTATTCCTCCAAGGGGAAGAACAAATCCTCTGAAGTTTCAAATAGAAAGAAAAGACATGTTAGAAAGGAGAAAAGTACTCCATATTCCAGAGTTCTACGTTGGTCAGTAAGAGCCGGGTGCTTTTATTATTAGTGGTGGGAAGGGCTCCTTTTCTTCACTTAGGGGAGATGTTTTCCACCTCTCTGGGTTTTGCCCAAACGAGGTACTTCTTCCTAATGTATTAAAATATTTAAGAAGTTATGAGGTTGCCTGGTCATGCTGTTCATGTGTTTCTGCATGTTACGTCAAAGTTCACCTCTCCTCTGCATGTGTAGGAAGCATACTTCGCGTGACCACAGCCGACCAGTTCGCCAGTGGGAAAACCAGCCAGTTTCTGGGGATCTGTATCCAGAGATCAGGAGCTGGCCTTGGAGCTACTTTTATCCTTAGAAATACTATCGAAGGACAAGGTAGGTTTCATTGCATTAGTTTGATTTTTTGGAAGGTGTTGTCTCAGGATTCCATTTTGTGTTCTGCATCCTGGGATGAGGCATCTGGCACTGCCGTGGAGCCTGGGGCCCAAGAATGGACCGGGACAGGCCCCCGGATGGATGGTCCACGCGGCACTTCCCCAGGAGGTTGGCTTCTTGTGCAACCTGGCAACAACGGACTTGCCAGCCTCTGGCCACTTCACAAGAGGAGGCAGGGGACTGTACACAGTGTGGGGACATTCATTGCTGGAGTAAATGACTCATGAGAACATTGAGATAAACACAGTGATGTCTGGATGAGTCACTTTGTCCTAAAGTGGATGCCCCTGCTTTGCTTTATATTGTGATGGTCACCACAATCATCACAGTTTGATAAGAATCGGAGGAATCTTTAAAAAGGCAGAATTTGTTGTTTATGCCTAGTAAGACAGAGGCCCAAGTGGCCTCTTTTAGAAAGACTATGGTCAAAATGGCAGGACAGTGAAGTTTTCTTCTTCAGAGTTGTGTGCTTCGAGGACGTGATCCCCGACGGTGAAGTATTATATTCAAGAAAAGTGAACCGTGAGAACAGTGACTCTTCTTATGTGGTCCTGACCTGTGGCGCCCTGCGTGGAGGGGCTCAGCAGGACTAGGCTGCTTGCAGAAATGTGTGCCTTCCATCAGGTCATGTGCTCGAAGACGCTTATAATAGAAAGACACAAGCACAGGTGTAATTTAGACGGACCTTGGTTTGATTTTCTTTCTTAAAATTGAGATAATAGTAGTTTCTACCTCCCAGGGTTGTGGTCAGCTGTGTGCAGTACTGTGTGTGACATACTGGCCATCGACTGTTCACTCCCTCTCACCCTCCCCTAAAGTACTTTCTGTGGACAGGTTGGAGGGAAAAACAACTTTCTTTGGTGGTTCTTTCAGTCCATTGGCTTTAAATACCATCCATATGATGATAGGCCCCAAAGCTGTATCTCGGGAACTGACCCTTTCCAAGTTCCAGATTTGCACATACAGTTAGCTCTTCGAGGGCGCCTGGGTGGCTCAGTTGGTTAAGCAACTGCCTTCGGCTTGGGTCATGATCCTGGAGTCCCGGCATTGAGTCCCACATTGGGCTCCCTGCTCAGCAGGGAGTCTGCTTCTCCTGCTGATCTCTCTTTCACACTCTTTCTCTCTCTCTCTCAAATAAATAAATAAAATCTTAAAAAAAAAAAAAAAAGAACAATTAGCTTTTCGACATTTCCAACTGGATGTCTTTTAAGCTTGAGTTCCGAATAGGATTCTGTGTCCCCTCACAGTGTGTTCCTCTTTGTTTTTTCTATGTGTGGAAACGGCACCACTGCCCACCCGTTTACTGAAACCAAAAATTTAGGAGATATAAAAATAGCTTATTAATAGCTTCTAAATAGTTTATTTATTCTCCATTCTTACCCACATCCAGTCAATCGGTTTTTCTTGGCTTAATCTCCAAAAAAAATACTCCTGTTTTGTTTCTCCATCTCCATGGCCACCACTCCCATCCACGCCACCACTGCCCCCTGCCGGCAGCTGTGCTGTATGTCTGGTTTACCTTCCTGACCCACTAACTAACTCACTAGGCTCCAGCCAGAAGGACCTTTTTCTGTTTTTGTCCCAATATGGCAAATTTGTTAAGACCCCAGGGCCTTTACATTTGCTGTCCTTTCTGCCTGGAGTTTTCTTAACTATTTATAGTGTCCGTTTATTTATTTTTTTTAGGATTTTATTTTTAAATAGTCTCTGTACCCAACGTGGTGCTCAGACTTACAACCCAGAGTAAGAGTCGCCTGTTCTACTGACGGAGCCAGCCAGGCACCCTTATCGTTTAGATCCGTTTAGATCATCTTTTCAGAGAGGCTTTCTCTGACTATACTGTTTGTGTTCTGCTTATTCCCCAGCCACATATTATCACTGTTTGTCTTGACTCTCTGATATTAAGTGAAATTATGAATTGTAAGTGAGATTATGGTGTGTTCATTGTTTGTCATCCATTAGAATGTAAGCGTTAGGAGAAGAAAAGGATCTTGACCTATTTTGAGTTTACTATAGGTACAGTTCCTAAATCCTGGGTACCTGGAATAGAAGAGGTGTGTAGTAAATCATGGATTAGATCCTGGCATTAAATAGTAGATGTTAATGATGATCACATATATTTGTATTTCTCGTGGTTTTATTTCAGGAAACCTGAGAATATACTCTTTCCCTCTAGCATTGGATACTACAGAAGACAGATCTTCAGCTGTTCCGAGCTTGCTTCATATAGAGGGCCCCAGCATGTTTTAAAACCCAGGCCATCCTTTAGAGGGGCTTCTAAACCGAAGTTAGAACTTGAGAATTTATTTATTCTATCAGTCCTGTTGCCCTTAATGCAAAAGATTAAGTTTTATTTAAGTAATTAAAAAATAAACAAGAACATGGCAGTGAAGAATCTCCTCAAATTTTCTCCATGTGAATACTATCAGACGTGAAGAGATATGTGCCTGTTTATAGAAGACATTTTTCTTTAAACTATCAGATTCTCAGATTTTTTCACTTTTCGTCTACATGGACTTGAGCTTGTTTCTTTTTCTGTTTAACATCTTCATCTTAAAAATGACAAATTTATGTCACATTTCCTATATGCAAAACTGCAAATTCCGTTATGAAGTAGTTCTTACTGTTGTAGGAGGCATATGGAGACATCTGGGTTTAGGGGGTAAGAATATATTTTCTCTTTTTAGGTGTTGAGATTTGCTTTGAACTTTATAATCCTCGAATCCAGGAGATCCAGGTGGTCAAATTAGAGAAACGGCTGGATGATAGTTTGCTGTACTTACGAGATGCCCTTCCGGAATACAGCACTTTTGATATGGATATGAAGCCAGTAGCACATGAACCTAGCCACGATGTTCCTGTGAATCAGGTATAAGCTGTACTTTTAGAACTGAAAGTTCTCTGTAGAAAGAGAGTTCTCTGTAAGAAAGAGTCATCTTAATGAAAACTTTTAGAAGAATATTTGCTTGTGATTATCTGCTTAAATTATTATTATTATTATTATTTTTTATATCTTCCATAGCTGAAAGTGAAAATGAAGCCTAAACCCTGGTCCAAACGCTGGGAACGTCCCAAATTTAATATTAAAGGCATCAGATTTGATCTTTGTTTAACCGAAGAGCAAATCAAAGAAGCTCAGAAGTGGAGTCAGCCGTGGCTCGAGTTCGATATGATGCGGAAATACGATACTTCAAAAATCGAAGCTGCAATATGGGATGAAATTGAAGCATCGAAAAAGTCCTGATTCTGAGAATCAGTTCGGTTCTTTGCAGAGGAGATGCTGACTCCCGGAGGATTTCTTTAAGGACCAATTTAATTTCATATATGAGGACATAGTCATTAAATCAACTCAACGTTCGTTAGTTTACGAGTACTGTTGTAAAAAAAATAAAATGAGCACACCAGTTTGTTACTTTAGAGTTATGTCATTACCAAAATGCCCTTCATCGAGTCTGGATCCTGAACATGGAAGTGGTAGGATGATTTTTTTAAGTTTATGAAATAAATTGTAAATACAAGAAAGGGATGATATGAAGAATAATAATAAAGTGAACATTGATACCTCAGGGCAAGAGGTAAAACATTTAGTAATCTCTAAGAAGGTTAAGAAATAGAACACTTACCTGGATTTGTGTGTCTGCAAATACATCCTTCTCTCCTCCCCTGGATACAAGCACTATCCTGACTGTGTCAGTCATTCCCTTGCATTTCTTTTGGTTTATTACCTACGTATACATTCTAAAACAACATACCTCGTTTGGGGAAACCTGTTGGCAGATACAAGAGGACAATATCATTATTACATGAAGGCTTCAGGGAGAACCTAAGTCTTCCAGTCATCGTCCAGCTGCATTTTCCCTGAGAATATACAAGATCACTTTGAGGCGGTTCATGGCTAAGGTCGTGAGTCCTTAAATAGAAGGCTCACCACAGGCTATCTGATAGGCCGGAGTGTGGGTAACTGATGCCTGGCAGAAATGTGGAGGGAGTAGACTGCTCTCTATGCTCTGGTTTTCACCTCATGATGAATCAAACTCCAGCTCAGAGGACAGCTCAAAACAATACTTCTGTGGGTTACTGGGAGTGTCCTTGCTGATCCATGTAGCTGAATGGAGTGGAAACCTGGCACGTAAGGACATGGTGAAAACCAGTCTCCATGGGGTAGTTTGAGCTAGGCTTCCCTGAGCATGGTGTTCATCAGATTAAAAAGAGTACAGTACCACACAGGGCCAGCACAGGTCTTAACGAGGGCAACGCTCACAAAGACATGTAAGATGTCCTAAATCATGCTGTGTGGATCCAGCCTCTGGTGCTTGGCTAACTGGGGATTTGCATTCACTTCTCTCCTGTGCTGATCAGTTTTCGGGATTTTTTGGCTTTCTGTTTAATTGTTACTGTTTTCTGGAACATATCTTTTGGTAAGTTCTAGAGGAAGTATGTACAAATATAAATCTTTTGAGACCTTACATGTTTATCATATCTAATATTTTGTAGAATTCTAGGTGGGGTGTAATCTTCAGAATTTTGAATATATTGCTACATTGTCTTATTTCCAGTTGTGTTGCAAAATCAGAACCTATTTTGATTTCTGTTCTTTGTATGTGACTCGAAAGCTTGTAGACTGTTTTACTTCTCAAGGTGATACAGTTTCACAGTGATGTGCCTTGGTGTGAATCTATATTTATCCATTATGGTGGACATTTGATGTATCCTTTCAGTATGCTAACTTGTATCTTTCACTTCGTGCGGGGAGGAGGACGCGGAATCTTAATCATTGATGATGTCCTCCCCTCCGCTGCTCTTTGATGTTGGCTCTCCAGGACTGGATCCCTATCCCTATCCCACCCCCAACCCCATCTCTTTGTTTTTTAGCTCTTTAATTCATTCTTCCAACTCTGCTTCGCTCTCGTATTTCTTTTTTTTTTTTTTTTTTAAGATTTAATTAATTAATTAATTTGACAGACAGAGATTACAAGTAGGCAGAGAGGCAGGCAGAGAGAGGAAGGGAAGCAGGCTCTCTGCTGAGCAGAGAGCCCAATGCGGGGCTTGATCCCAGGACCCTGAGATCATGACCTGAGCCGAAGGCAGAGGCTTTAACCCACTGAGCCACGCAGGCACCCCCGCTCTTGTATTTCTAAATCTGAAAATCCCTTTCTGATTTGTGATTTTTCCCTTTCTTATTAGTACTTCGTTCTTATTCTGTATTCTTGCCTGTGGGTTTGTTCTGTTACCATTGAGTATATTCATAGTGTTTGTGTGCTCTTGTTTTTTTTTTTGTTGTTTGTTTTGTTTTGTTTTGTTTTTTAATTGTTTTTCTGCAGGATCTGTTTTCTTCAAATTTCTCCTGTGTGTGTGTGTGTGTGTGTGTGTGTGTTCCTGTTTTAGGCGTTGCCAGGACATCAGCTGTCTACTGGTTGAACAATGGACTAAAAAGCTCCTTAGGAGCCTTGGACTCGTGAAAAGGGTTGTTTTCAGGGTTATCTGGGTGGACCTTTTTGGGGGGGGCCCATTCTCCAGGTGAATGTCTTGGTTTGGTCAGATTCTCCAGAGTCGAGGCTTCCATCTCCTTCCTGGATGGGAAATATCTCTCTGCCAGTGTTGTGTAAACTTTATGGGGAAAGAAGGATGGAATTTCTGGCACAGCAAGTGTATGTGGCCATCTTGTCCATCTTCCCCCTTCCCCACCAACACACTTGTGGCTTGCTACTCACACAGTATCTGAAGTGCAGAAAACTTTCTTTGGCCAACAAGCCATGGTGAGTAGCAGGGGAAGGGATATTAGGGATATAACCTCCAAGTAGTTTTCATTAAGTTCTTCTTTTAACCACTGTCCTTAACCCCCCATTGCCAAGGGACTGGATCTGCTGACTGGACAGTTCTGAGGGGTGAATTAGGTGGATTGTCACATTTCTCCACTGCTGGCTTCATTGGCCTTTCTTGAGTCAATCCATATGCTTTGTCAACCTTCAGAATTGTGTTCTGATTATTTCTTATACTGTTCTGTCCTGTGGTTTTATGTCTCATTAATAACCTTGCAGTGTTTTCTACTGGTTGCATCTTGTCCTGTTTTCTTGTCCTGTCTCTTTCCCTGTGGTATATTTTAATGGTCATTTGAATAATTCATTTGACAAATTAACCTATATAACCCCTTTTTTCAATAATAGATGTCTTCTCCAAAAGAAATGTTTAGGTATTAACCTTTGGGGCTCTCAACATTCATCCCATCCTTGATCTTTTCCATGAATAGTTGTTCCGTGGCCATCTGACTGCTTTCAGGAAGCTGCGTATGTACCACGTACGTGGATGGCTTGCTGAGATAGCTTTGCAAAATAAAATTTTAGCGAGAGTTTATATTGAATATATTTATTCTCTTTAATTTGTCAAAAGACAAACATTAAAAAGCCTTTTCATTTTTTTGCCTCAATAAACACACTTCAACCTTGGTAGAAGAGCAAATGAATGATCCATTTCAAAATCTAAAGCCATGTAAATAGGACACACTCATTAGTACCTGTGCTCATTCATAACAGCACAGCGAGTCATGGTTTTCACTCTATAAAATCATCTTTAAAATGCTTGTGAATTTTCCTCCAGAAACAAAGCAAATCTTAATGTATTTAATGTGTATTGGATACAAATTTTGTTGAAGGTTATATAACATAAAATTTTCTATTTTTACCATTTTTAAATGTATGATTTCTGCGGCATTAATTACCTTCATCGTGTCATGCAACCATCACCCCTACCTCTTGAACTTTCTCCTCATCCCAAACAGAAACTCTGACCATCAGGTAATAACTCTTCCTATCCCCTTTCTCCACGATCCTGGTAAATCCCACTCTACTTTTTATTACTCTCTTCTAGATACTTCTTTTAAGTGGAATCATACAATGTTTGTACTTTGTGTTTGGCTTATTTTGCCGAGTATGTTTTCAAGATTAATCCATGTTGTGACATAACAGTTTCATTTCTTTTTTGGCTAAATAATATTCTGTCATGTAATATACTGTATTTTTTGTTTATTCATTCATCTATTGATGACTACTTGGGTTATTTTCACCTTTTGGTTATTGTGAGTAATGCCACAGTGAATACTGACATGCACGTTATCTCTTTGAGCTGCTATGTTCATGTTCTCTTTATACTCCAGTTATAAACTCTGGAATGCAATTACTGCTTCATCTATTTTTCAGTGTTCTTTCCAATTTCTTCTTTAAAAAAAAGAAGTGAATTTTTTCACTTTTCCTCTTGTTCCTGACTTCTAGCATCTTTCTGGTATGGTCAGGAAAGATACTTCATATGTCTTTTGAAATTTATTGAAAAATTTATTGAAAGTTTTGTAGCCTAACATATCCTGGAGAATGTTTTTTGTGCACTTGAGGAAAATGTGTATTGTGTTGTTGGATGGAGTGTTTTATAAATGATTGTTAGGCCTGATTAATTTATAATGTTCAAGTCTTCGGTTTCCTTATCGATCTTCTCAGTGTTTTATCCATTTTTCTCAGTGGAATATTGATGTTTCCAACAATTATTGCAGAACTGTCTAGTTTTCCTTTTAATTCTGTCAATGTCTGCTTTGAAGATTTTGGGGGTCCTGCTCAGTGCATAAATTATTGTATCATCTTTTTGATGAATTGATTTCTATCAATATGTAATATGTTTTGTTTCTTATAACAATTTTGTGCTTTCGGTCTATTTTATCTGGTATTACTAAAAGCCACCTCTGCTCTTCTATACTGTTTACATAGAGTATCTTTCTTGGGGAGCCTCCTGCTGAGTAGAGTGTGTGACTCTTGATCTCAGGGTTGTGAGCTCAAGCCCCAACTGGGGCAGAGTTTACTGGAAAACACACACACACACACACACACACACCCTTTTCACTTTCAACATATTTGTGTCTTTGGTGCTATCCTGCGTTTCTTGTAGACAGCATATGGCTGGATCTTGTGTGTTTGTTTGCTTTTTATTTGTTTTGAAATCTCTGCCTTTTGTTTGCCAAGCTGAATATGCTTACATTTAAATCAGTAAAAGGGTGGACTTATGCTATTTTCTTATTTTTTTGTTTAAACATACCATTTTTGTTTCTTTTCTCCATTACTGCCACCTTCTGTGTTAAGTTGATTTTCTGGAGTGAACTGATTCTCTTCTTATTTCTTTATGTATGTATTTGTTAAATATTTTCTTGGTAGCTACTGTGGGGATTACATTTAATATCCTAAATTTATAATAATCTAGTTTGAGTTGATACCAAGGACTTTAATAGCATATAAAATCTCTACTCCTATAAAGTTCTGTTCTCCCTTTGTATCATTGATGCCACAAATTTCATCTTTCTACATTGTGTGCTCAGTAACAGATTTAAAATTATTTTGTATGCATTTGTCTTTTAAATCATGTAGGAGATAAAACAAAATACAATGCAATATTAGCTTTTATATTTCCCCCTGTATTTACCTTTCCTGGAGATCTTTATTTCTATCACGCAGATTCCAGTTACTATCTACTGTTCTTTTATTTCTGCCTAAAGCATTTCTTGTAGGGCAGGTCTGATTTCTGTGAGTGCCCTTGGGTTTTGTTTACCTGGGAAAGTCTTCATTGCTCCCTCATTTTTGAAGGAGAGTTCTATCAGATACAGAATTATTGGTTGACCGTTATTATTCTTTGAACATGTTACATATGGCATCCACTGCATTCTGGCCTCTATGGTGTCTGATGAGAATTGGCTGTTAATTTTATTGGGGGTCTTTTGCTCATGAGGGGCTGCTTCTCCCGTGCTGCCCTCAGGACTGTCCCTGTCTTTGTCTTTCAGCAGTTTCATTGTACTTGGTCTTGGTGCGGTCCTCTGCCTTTATTTCAGTTGGGGTTCATTGAGATTCCAAGATTTGCAAATTCATGGTTTTCATCGAATTTTGAATGTATTTGGCCATTATTTCTTTAAATATTCTTTCTGCTTCCTTCTGGGACATTTGTAATCCATATATGCTGGTTTGTTTGGCAGTGGCCCACCAGTTTCTCAGGCTCTGTTCACTTTTCTTCTATTTTCTTTCTGGTCCTCAGACTTGGTCATTGTAATTGTCTTGTTTTCAAGTTTGCCAATTCTTTTTTCCCCCGTCTGCTCCAATTAGCTGTTGAACTCCACTAGTGAACTTTGAATTTCAATTTTTGTACTTTCTAGCCTCAGAATTTGTTTGGTTCATTTTTATAATTTCTTTGTGTTTATGAATAATCTCATTTTGTTTGTATATCCCTCTTCAGATCTCTTTCAGTTGCTTGTCCATGGTTCCCTTTAGCACTTCGAGCATATTTAAGACAGTTGTTTTGAAGTTTTTGTCTTAATTCTGATGTCTGTGGTTCTCCAGGGATGTTTTCAATTACTTTGTTTCTTTGATGGCCATACTTTCCAGTGTCTTTGAATGTCTTGTGACTTTTTTGGTTGAAAACTGGACATGTAAATATTATAATGTGATTCTGGAAATCAGATATTCCCTTTTCTTCCCCAGAGTTTCTTTTATTATGATTATTGGACTGTAGTCCATTTGTTTACTGATGTTCCCAAAGTATTTTTGCAAAGGATTGATCCCTTATTCTGTGAGATCTCTGAAGTCTATCTCTTAACTTATGTTTAGATAGCATTTCCTTGAAAGCCAGGAGCTAGAACAAATACCTCTCCCAGTCTTTGCCAACTGTCTCTTTTCTGGGTTCCCTCAACACTTATCCAGGCTTGCACTAAGTCCAGTAGCCCAAGTTGAAAGCTGAGAATATAGCTGCCATTTTCAAGACTGCTGCCATATCAAAAGGGCAAGTAAAAATGCCACAAAGCTTTCCTATCATTTTATTTTTTTCAGTTTTATTGAAATATAGTTGACATACAGCACTATGCAAGTGTAGGGTATACAGCATAATGATATGACTTTCATATTTTATGAAATAATTACCACAACAAATTTAGTTAATATCAGTCATTTTATACATATACCAAAAAAAGAAAAGGGAAAAAAGATGTTTTTTTCCCTTGTGATGAGAAGTTTTAACATCTTTCAACTTTCAAGTATACCATAGTTCAGTGTTTATAACCATTGTGTGGTACATTATTATATCCCCCGTACCTATTTATCTTATAACTGGAAGGTTGTACATTTGACCACCTTCATCAAATTTCGCCATCCCTCCCCACCCCCTGCCTTTGGTAACCGTGAATCTGATCTCCTTATAAGTATCTGTTTGTTTCACTTCCACTTTTAAGTGAGATACAGTATTTGTCTTTCTCTTTTTCACTTTAGCATAATACTTTCAAGGTCCGCCTGTATTGTCACAAATGGCAGGAAATCCTTTCCTGTGGCTGAATAATACTCTGGGTATGATGTGAGTGTGTGTGTGTGTGTGTATACATACATATGTAACATAATTTCTCTATCCATTTATCTTTATCCACTTATCCATTTACTTGCCCTTTTGTTGTATGTCTTGGCTATTGTCAATGATGTTTCTATAAATGTGGGGGTGCAGGTAATTTTTTTAAAAGATTTTTATTTATTTATTTGACACAGAGAGATCACAAGTAGGCAGAGAGGCAGGCAGAGAGAGATGGAGAAGCAGGCTCCCCACTGAACAGAGAGCCCAATGCGGGGCTCAATCCCAGGACCCTGAGATCATGACCCGAGCGGAAGACAGAGACTTAACTCACTGAGCCACCCAGGTGCAGGTAATTCTTTGACAGTGTTTTTGTTTCCTTCAGATATATACCCACAAGTGGAAATGCCAGATCTTATGGTAGTTCTTCTCTAGTTTACTTTATTGGAAGAACAAAATGTATGTATTGTATTAAATACATGTAATGTATACAAAATATGTGTTAATCGACATGTTATCAGTAAGGCTTCCAGTCAAAAGTAGGGTATTAAGTAGTGACGTTTGGGGAGAGTGGAAAGTTTTATGTGGATTTTCAACTGCATAGGGGTTGCCACTCATAACCCCTGCATTGTTAAAGGGTCAACTATACTTTCTATCCCTTTTTCCTTTTTTTGGAATTCCCGTAATACAGATAGTGTTTCTTTTGATTGTATCCCATAAGCCCCATGGACTTCCTTCACTCTTTTTCATTCCTTTTTCTTTTTTGCTCCTCTGAGTGGATAATTTCAAATGTTCTCTCTTCAAAGTCACTGATTCTTTTTTTTTTTTAAAGATTTTATTTATTTATCTGACACAGAGCGAGAGAGAGATCATAAGTAGGTGGAGAGGCAGGCAGAGAGAGAGGAAGGAGGAAGCAGGCTCCCCTCTGAGCAGAGAGCCCGATACGGGGCTCGATCCCAGAACCCTGGGATCACGATCTGAGCTGAAGGCAGAGGCTTTAACCCACTGAGCCACCCAGGTGCCCCAAAGTCACTGATTCTTTTGCATGGTTGAGTCTGCTCTTAAAGCGCCTATTGAATTCTTCCGTTCATTGTATTTTTCAGCTCTAAGATTTCTCTTTGGCCTTTCTTTGTTGAACTACTCTTTTTTTTTTTTATGCATTGTTTTCCTAATTTCCTTTAGTCATATGGGTGTTCTTGTAGTTCACTCAGTTTCTTTAAGGGGATTATTCTGAGTTCAGTTCATAGACCTCAGTTTCTTTAGGTTAGTTATTAATGTTTTACTAGTCTCCTTTGGTTCTGTCAAGTTTATCTGGTATTTTGTAATCCTTGATTCTTTCTTTTAGTATCTGTACATTTGAGTAAGCAGTCTTTCTTCCAGACTTTATAGGTTTGCTTTAGCAGAGGAAATTCTTCACTAGTCTTCACAGTTTAGGTGTTTGGACTTGTCAACTGGTAACATCCTTGGGCAGGTGGGACTTGCTATAAGGGTCTGTTTTGGGGTGAGGCTGCTGCTGGAGCTCTGAGGTGGGGGTGGGGTGCTGGCTGAGAATCGTCAGATAGGACTGCTGGCTTATTACTCTGACGGAGCAGATGTAGGAAGGACTCCGTGATTGCCTAGGTTCTTTGGTCACCTGGGTTCTCTGGTCAGGGTTACTAGGTGCTACACTCAGCAGGAGGTAGGATTATAAATTAGTTTCCCTGTCCTCACAGGGCAGCAGAACAGGTCCCACCCAGGTCCTTACACAGCAACTCATTTGGGAACCTAAATCAGGCAAGACCGTACACTGAATTCCCTGGCCAGATGGGGCCTGAAGACCCTGCCAGAGTCTCCGCATCAGTGCTGACAGGTTGTGGAGCTTTCCTGGTGTTCCAGCCACGCTTTCTGGTCGTGTGGGGTTCAGGAGCTCCACTCAGCAGTGGGGAGGGCTATCCACCAGCTTCACTGCCCAGGTACAGTAGGAGATCTAGCTCCAAGCAGCCTCCCACGTGTTCCTACTTACCGTTTCTACTAGCTTGGGGCCAGAGTTACGCAGCAGTGACTGGGCCTGTGATTTAGCCCCCTGTCTAGACAAAGCAGGAAAGCCAGCGCTAAGCATCCTCTCAGGTGTTTCTAGTTAGACTTTCTGGTCAGGAGGGGCCAGGAGCTACTCTCGCGGTGGTATAAATTAGCTTCCTGGGCAGAGCCAGAGAATCGGTTCTGTTTCAACTAGAGTGTTGAAGCTGACTTGTACCCCAAATTCTCTGGTCAAATGGTGCCACTGGCTTTGCTCTGAGGATGACCAGCTCTGCCTGCGTGCTCTCTGCTCAAGGGCAGCTGGGCTATGCAACTTCCAGGGATTCTGAGCTGGCTTTTCCTGTAAGGTCAGATGGGGTGGGACTCCCAGTAAGTGACCCAAAGTTTTGGGGGGTGCCAGATGTTCACCTTGTGTTCTCTTTTCCCACTGGGGGAACCATAGGCTCAGGGAAGACCTCTTGTTGGGGTGCTGTCCCACCCTCGAGGAAGGGGCAACGTGGTGAGCATGTAGATGCTCCCCTTCCTCTTTGAATGCGGTCTTGGTCTCTGTGTGGGGTGGGGGAGGGGATGCCTCAGCCTCCATGTCCTAGGATTCTTCAGTGGTGTCTTCTCCATGAGTACTTGTTAATTCTTCTTGTGAGGGGGTGCACAGTCTGGGATGACTTAAGTTGATATTTTGGCGACTTCCTGCCTTTTTAAAGTTGCCTTTTTTTTTTTTTTTTTTTATCCCGTGTTTGCTTGGTTGCTGTAAGCAGTGATTCTAGAGTTCTGAAAAAGTTAGTTTGATCATTCCTGCTTGTTTTTTAATGTTTCTGAGGGAGGACAAGAACTTAACTCTGCCTACTCTACCATTTTGCTCAAGTGTGTGTTGTTTTGTTTTTATTTTATTTATTTATTTGACAGAGATCACAAGTAGGCAGAGAGGCAGGCAGAGAGAGAGAGGAGGAAGCAGGCTCCCTGCTGAGCAGAGAGCCCGATGCGGGGCTTGATCCCAGGACCCTGGCATCATGACCCAAGCCAAAGACAGAGGCTTAACCCACTGAGCCACCCAGGTGCCCCAAGTGTGTGTTGTTTTTAAATCTCCCATTAGCGTTGTGGTAGGACAACTGCTTAAAAGAAGTAACTCCCTGAGTCTTTTATATAATGCACAACATTCAAACTGTTATGTTTTTCTAATTAGGAAAAGAAAAATGATGTATTTAAATTTTCAGTTTTCAGGGATAGGTTAGTCTCAGACCCATTAGAAGGGCTGCTATGTTCCAGACACTGTGCAAGCCATTTCAGGTCTCTTGTTCACAAAACCTAGTGAGATGGGTGCTTCTGCTCCATTTTACAAACGAGACGGCTTCAGAGAGGTAAGCAGCTTGTATAACACGGCACAGATGGTAGGTGGGGAGGCTAATGTGAAACCTTAGGACTGCCTGAGTCAGAACTCATAAGATCAGTTTGTTTTTTTTTAAGTCTCCAGATTATGTCAGAATACGATGGGACGGTAAGGGATGTTTTTTAAAAGCTCCTGATATTCTAATGTACTGATTCTGAGAATCACTGCACTTAACATTTTGCTTCTTATAGAAATGGCAAAATTGAGGTGAAAGTCAAGGCAGGTCATTTTTGTTCTAACTTAGCCTCTAACCAAAATGCTTGGGTCATTTCCAGTGAAGGCAGTAGAGTGACCAACTTGTCCTGGTTTGCTGGGGACTTCTCCAATTTTAGCATGGAAAGTCCTGCATCTTGAAAAACTTCTGAGCCTTGGCAAACCATGATGGCTGGCCACCCTACCAGGCAGATACTTATGGAATTTAATGATCTGTACTAATATTTTATGACTTAAAAATCCTAGAAGTGTTTCTGAAAATTTGAACACAGTAGGGAAGTGGTTTCCCTATGTATTTCTCTCTTTAGCTATAAGAAGTCCAAATGGGGGTGCCTGGCTGGCTCAGTCTGTAGTGCCTTTGACTCTTGATCTCAGGGTTATAAGTTTGAGCCCCATGGTTGGTGTAGGAATTACTTAAAAGTAAAATCTTAAAAAGAACCCCAAATGTGTCTAGGATGATTCTGCATTTTTCAATGAACAAACTCTCAGTGGTTCTTCCGTACTTAACAGAGAATTTAGTTTTTTTAGAAATTTTTAAAGGACACCCCCTTGGGTCGCTGGGTGGCTCAGTTGGTTGACTCACTTGACTGCCTTCAGCTCAGGTCATGATCCCGGAGTCCTGGGATCGAGTCCCACATCAGGCTCCCAGCTCCATGGGAAGTCTGCTTCTCCCTCTTACCTCTCCTCTCTCATGTGCTCTCACTCTCTCTCTCTTTCTCTCTCTCAAATAAATAAAATCTTAAAAAATAAATAAAGAGCACCCCCTAGGCCAGAAGAAATACTGAGTACCATTTATTAACCAATTAGGTTCAGATATTTAAAAAAATAATACATAGGGGCACCTGGCTGGCTCAGCGAGAAGAGTTTGATTCTTGATCTCCCGGTCATGAGTTCAAGCCCCATGGTGTGTGTAGAGATTCCTTAAATGTTTTTTTAAAAATTGCATCCTTAAATAATAATTACTAGTTGAGATGTTTGTGTCTGTTGGCCACACCTTCTCAAACCTTGGAATCAGATTGGACACTACCACTCCTTTTCTGTTCCACGTGGAATTTCATGGGGGTACTTGCTCTTGATCACAGTATCAAAAGTTCAGAAATAACAGAAGTAAAACCAGTGAATCCCCAAAGTAGTAATTAGTAAAAATAGTTTGTGAACTGGGAGCACTTAAGCCAAAACATGCAATGAAGCTCAGGTGTATGCTGTTATTTTTTTAAAGTTTGTTTATTTCAGTAACATCTACACCCATCTTGGGGCTTGAACTCATGATCCCAAGATCAAGAGTCAGAACACTCTTCCAGGGGAGTCAGCCAGGCGCCCCTCAGGTATATGTTGTTATGAACAGTTTATATAGATAAAGCAGTGACTTTATTCTTCAGTCATTTGTTATATTAGAATTTTCTTACATGATAGTGAATGGGTCATGGTGACCTCCTATCAGCCTAGAACAGTTCAGGTTTTGCTTATGATTTCCAGAGGTGTAAACAAAACCCGGCGCCTATCTTGGCAGTCTTGAAGAATAAGCTAAATTAAGCTTTGCTTGCAGAATGAAACTGGCTTTGCCTACGTAGGGAATTTTCAAGGCTGGTCTCCATTTGCCTTTAACAAGAGCAACCTCTGGTAACCCAGCTAACAAATACGTATTGTTTTATAAGTCATGTAACATGATTTGATGTTGACACTGAACAACCCCGAGCTGGAAGCCCCAGTGGTTTGTGACTGGTGTTGAGTACTGCTGTCCCCCTTGAGAATTAAAAATCCCCCAGTGCCCTGTGAGTTACAGCAGAGCCCCTGGCATTCCTGCTCAGTTTGGGAACTGTGGGTCTATAGTTATTTAATTCTGTCTCAATACCATCTCCATGAAAGTACTCAGTTGAATGGTCAACTTTAATCCTCCTTTTACATTTAGTAAAAAGCCTGGTAAACCTTTATTGACGTTAATTCACATTTCTCCAGACTAACTCCATGAGACTTGATTATTTGAGAGAATATTGTCAACATAAATTCGTCTTTGATTGTCTTACAGAGTCTTCCCGGGCGTTTCTGGTTAGCAGATCAGCCTGAATCCCTAACAGCAAATCCTTCAGGGCAGTGGTTTTAAGGCATTATTCCTGATGGAAATCTGTTAGCTTTAGGTTTATTTTGGTACAAAGAGCTTAAAAACTGCTAGTCTAATGGACTATATATGTCAAAAACAAAAATATCTCTGCATATCCCTATTCGTTTTCCTCCGTTAACATCGATCAATGACCTTTGAAAGTGTCATGAAGAGCCATTAGTATGATCTTCGATGGTACTCAGCCCGTTGATAACCGAGATTGTTCACTCTTCACACTTGTCTGATCTATGAAGTATTTTTAAAAATTGATGCATCACTATAACATTTAGTAAAATACACAGATCTTAGGTTTTCCATTCAATGAGTTAAAAACTGAATATACCCATGTACCCATCATACAAATCAAGTTATAGAGCGTTTCCATCACTACCAGAAAATTCCTATTTTCATTCCTCCATCTTTTTGGTTATGTCTGTTCTCATATTTGTTATATGTTGAATCATGAGGCATGTATTCTTTTCTAACTTCTTTCATTTAATGATGTTTTGTGATTTAGTTCTTATATGCCTTGGCTCATTTCTAATCCTGAGTTGTTTTCTATTTTATGAATATACCAGTTATCCATTCTGTTTTCAGCTATTACTAAGGCTCATATCAACACTGTTATACTTATGTATACTCAAGTTTTTGTGAACGTATTTTTCAAGATATTAGTTAGTTATTTTGGAGAAAGTGAGAGAACATGCATGAATGTACAAGCCAGAGGTGGGGCAGAGGGAAAGGGAGAGAATCTTAAGCAGGCTCCATGCCCAGCACAGAGCCCAATGCAGGGCTCGATCTCATGACCCAGAGATCATGACTTGAGCTGAAATCAAGAGTGGGATGCTAGACTGAGCCACCCAGGCCCCCCAATATATTTTTTATTTTCTTGCATAAATGCTTAGAATGGATATTCTGAACTGGATGGTAAATGAATATTTAACTTTACTAAGAAACTGATGAACAGTTCTCCCAAGTGGTTGTTCCATTTTACACTTTCAGCAGCAACGTAGGAGTGTTTCAGTGGCTTCACATTCTTGGCATTTGTGGATGTTAGTCTTTTTCAGTTATTCTAGTGGGTGTGAAATGGTGTATGAGTGTGATTTTAATTTGTACTTTCCAGAGGATCTGAGATGTTGCATAAATTTTGAATTTTGATGAAGTCTAACTTGTCCATTTTTTTTATTGGTTACTGCTTTCTGTGTCCAACCCAAGAAATCTTTACCCACTTCAAGAACAAAGATAATTTTTTTTCTACTTTTGTTTCCAGGTCTTACATTTAAATCCATGAGTGTGTATGTGTGTGTAGCATGTACATAAGCATGTCTGAGTAGAAAGTGAGAGTCAAGGCTTTCTATTTCACACAGATATTCAGTGTTCCACCAACAGTTATACTTTCCTTTCCCACTGAATTAACTTGGCATCTTGGTCAAAAATTGTGTATGTGTAGATCTGTTTCTGGGCTCTTGATTATGATATATTAATCTATCCTATTTCTAATACCAGTCTTGATTACTTAAAGGTTTTTTTTTCTGTTTTTCTAAAGTTTATTAAGTAATCTCTACATCCAAAATGGTTGGTTATGTCTGTTCTTATATTTGCTATATGTTGAATCATAAGGTATGTATTCTTTTCTAACTTTCTAACTTCGAGCTTACAACCTTGAGATCAAGAGGGCATGCTCTTCTGACTGAGCCAGCCAGGCTCCCCCTTTGTAGTAAATTTGGACATCAGATAAGCAGCAATGTGTCCAAGACTGGTTTGGGTATTTTAAGGTTTTTTAAGGTTTTTTAAGGTTTTTACACTTTTAAATAATTTTTTTTCTTTTTTCCTTTTTTTTTTTTTAAACATATAATATATTATTTGTTTCAGGGGTACAGATCTGAATCATCAGTCTTACACAATTCACAGTACTCACTATAGCACATACCCTCCCCAATGTCCGTCACTCAGCTACCTTGTCCCTTCCCAACCACCCCCCTCAGCAGCCCTCATTTATTTTCCTGATATTAAGAGTCTCTTATGGTTTGTCTCTTTGTCTCCCTCCCCAGTCCCATCTTGTTTCATTCCCTTCCTCCCATGAACTCCCACCCTGCCTCTCAAATTCTTCATATCAGAGAGATCATATGATAATTGTCTTTCTCTGATGGACTTACTTTGCTTAGCCTAATACTCTCTATTTCCATCCACATTGTTGTAAATGGCAAGATTTCATTTTTGATGGCTGCATAGTATTCCTGTGTGTGTGTGTGTGTGTGTGTGTGTGTGTGTGTGTGTGTGTACACCTATCACATCTTTATCCATTCATCTGTTGATACATCTAGGCTCTTTCCATGGTTTGGCTATTGTGGACATTGCTGCTATAAATGTTCTGGTGCACACGCCCTTCGGATCACTACGTTTGTATCTTTAGGGTAAATACCTAGTAGTGCGATTGCTGGGTTGTAGGGTAGCTCTATTTTCAGCTTTTGAAAGCTTTTTGAATGCACCAGATTGCATTCCCACCAACAGTGTAGGAGGGTTCCCCTTTCTCTGCATCCTTGCCAACACCTGTTGTTTCCTGACTGGTTAATTTTAGCCATTCTGACTGGTGCGAGGTGGTATCTCACTGTGGTTTTGATTTGTATTTCCCTGATGCTGAATGATGTGGAGCACTTTTTCATGTGTCTGTTGGCCATTTGGAGGTCTTCTTTGAAGAAATGTCTGTTCATGCCTTCTGCCCATTTCTTGATTGGATTATTCTTTTGGTCTTGAGTTTGATAAGTTCTTACAGATTTTGGATACTAGCCCTTTATCTGATATGTCATTTGCAAATATCTTCTCCCATTCTGTCAGTTGTCTTTTGGTTTTGTTGCCCATTCCCTTTGCTGTGCAAAATATTTTTATCTTGAAGTCTCAAATAGTTCATTCTTGCCCTTACTTCCCTTGTCTTTGGCGATGTTTCTAGGAAGAGTTTGCTGCCTGTGTTCTCAAGGATTTTGATGGATCCCTTTCTCATATTGGTCTTTCATCCATTTGGAGTCTGTTTTTGTGTGTGGTATAAGGAATGGTCCACTTTCATTCTTCTGCATGTGGCTCTTCAATTTTCCCAACACCATTTATTGAAGACTGTCTTTTTTCCATTGGACATTCTTTCCTGCTTTGTTGAAGATTAGTTGACTATAGCTTTCAGGGCCCATTTCTGGGCTCTCCATTCTGTTCCATTGATCTATGTGTCTGTTTTTGTACCAGTACTATACTGTCTTGATGATGACAGCTTTGTAATAGAGCTTGAAGTCTGGAATTCTGAATCTACCAACTTTGGTTTTCTTTTTCAACATTCTTCTGGCTATTCAGGATCTTTTCTGGTTCCATA
Organism: Lontra canadensis; assembly: GCF_010015895.1. Taxonomy (NCBI): domain Eukaryota; kingdom Metazoa; phylum Chordata; class Mammalia; order Carnivora; family Mustelidae; genus Lontra; species Lontra canadensis. Next base: position 29,984 of record NW_022631712.1, read on the forward strand.
TAAATTTTAGCATTATTTGTTCCATTTCTTTGAAAAAAGTTGATGGTATTTTGATAGGGATTGCTTGAACATGTAGATCGCTCTAGATAGCATAGACCTTTTCCACAATATTTGTTCTTCCAATCCATAAACATGGAATGTTTTCCCATTTCTTTGTGCCTTCCTCAATTTCTTTCATGAGTACTCTTAATAGTTTTCTGAGCACAGATTCTTTGCCTCTTGATTAGTGTTATTCCAAGGTATCTTACAGTTTTTGGTGCAATGGTAAATGGGATTGGCTCCTTAATTTCTTTCTTCTGTCTTGCTGTTGCTGTATAGAAATGCAACTGATTTATGGGCATTGATTTTATATCCTGACACTTCACTGAATTTCTGTACAAGTTCTAGAAGTTTGGAGTGGAGTCTTTTGGGTTTTCTACATAAAATATCATCATCTGCAAAGAGTGATAGTTTGACTTCTTCTTTGCCAATTTGGATGCCTTTAATTTCTTTTTGTTGTCTGATTGCTGAGGCTAGGACTTCTAGTTCTATGTTGAATAGCAGTGGTGATAATGGACATCCCTGCCATGTTCCTGACCTTGGGGGAAAAGCTCTCAGTTTTTCCCCATTGAGAATGATATTAGTGTGGGTTTTTCATAGATGGCTTTGATGATATTGAGGTATATACCCTCTATCCCTACACTGTGAAGAGTTTTGATCAAGAAAGGATGCTATACTTTGTCAAATGCTTTTTCAGCATCTATTGAGAGTATCCTATGGTTCTTGTTCTTTCTTTTATTAATATATTGTAGCACATTGATTGATTTGCAGATGTTGGATCAACCTTGCAGCCCTGGAATAAATCCCACTTGGTCGTGGTGAATAATCCTTCTAAAGTACTGTTGGATCTTATTGGCTAGCATTTTGGTGAGAATTTTTGCATCTGTGTTCATCAAGGATATTGGTCTGTAGTTCTCTTTTTTGATGGGATCCTTGTCTGGTTTTGGGATCAAGGTAATGTTGGCCTCATAAAATGAGTTTGGAAGTTTTCCTTCCATTTCTATTTTTTGGAACAGTTTTAGGAGAATAGGAATTAATTCTTCTTTAAATGTTTGGTAGAATTCCCCCGGGAAGCCGTCTGGCCCTTGGCTCTTATTTGTTGGGAGATTTTTGATGACTGCTTCAATCTCCTTACTGGTTATGGGTCTCTTCAGGTTTTCTATTTCTTCCTGGTTCATTTGTGGTAGTTTATATGTCTTTAGGAATGCATCCATTTCTTCTAGATTGTCAAATTTGCTGGCGTATAGTTGCTCATAATATGTTCTTATAATTGTATTTCTTTGGTTTTGGTTCTGATCTCTCCTTTTTCATTCATGATTTTATTTATTTGGGTTCCTTCTCTTTTCTTTTTGATAAGCCTGGCCAGGGGTTTATCAATATTAATTCTTTTAAAAAGCCAGCTCCTAGTTTTGTTGATTTGTTCTACTGTTTTTTTTTTTTTTTGGCTTCTATTTCATTGATTTCTGCTCTGATCTTTATTATTTCTCTTCTCCTGCTGGGTTTAGGCTTTCTTTGTTGTTCTTTCTCCAGCTCCTTTAAGTGTAGGGTTAGGTTGTGTATTTGAGAGCTTTCTTGTTTCTCAAGAAAGGCTTGTATCACTATATATTTTCCTCTCAGGACTGCCTTTGTTGTGTTCCACAGATTTTGAACCGTTGTGTTTTCATTATCATTTGTTCTCATGAATTTTTTTTACTTCTTTAATTTCCTGGTTGACCCATTCTTTCTTTAGAAGGATGCACTTTAGTTTCCATGTATTTGGATTCTTTCCTAATTTCCTCTTGTGATTGAGTTCTAGCTTTAGAGCATTGTGGTCTGACAATATACAGGGAATGATCCCAATCTTTTGGTACTGGTTGAGACAGGATTTATGACCTGGGATGTGATCTATTCTGGAGAATGTCCTATGTGCACTAGAGAAGAATGTGTATTCTGTTGCTTTGGGATGGAATGTTCTGAATATATCTGTGATGTCCTTCTGGTCCAGTGTGTCATTTAAGGCCTTTATTTCCATGTTGATCTTTTGCTTGGATGATCTGTCCATTTCAGTGAGGGGAGTGTTAAAGTCCCCTAGTATTATTGTATTATTGTCAATGTGTTTCTTTGATTTTTGTTATTAATTGGTTTATATAGTTGGCTGTTCCCATGTTAGGGGCATAGATATTTAAAATTGTTAGATATTTTTGTTGGATAGACCCTTTGAGTATGATATAGTGTCCTTCCTCATCTCTTACTATAGTCTTTGGCTTAAAATCTAATTGATCTAAGTATTGCCTACCTAGCTTTCTTGTGATGTCCATTAGCATGGTAAATTGTTTTCCACGCCCTCACTTTAAATCTGGAGCTGTCTTTGGGTCTAGAATGATTTTCTTGTAGACAGCATATTGATGGGTTTTGGTTTTTTGTTCATTCTGATACCCTGTGTCTTTTGATTAGGGCACTTAGCCCATTTACATTCAGGGTAACTATTGAAAGAAATGAATTTAGTGCCATTGTATTGCCTGTAAGGTGACTGTTACTGTATATAGTCTCTGTTCCTTTCTGGTCTACTACTTTTAGGCTCTCTCTTTGCTTAGAGGACCCCTTTCAATATTTCCTGTAGGGCTGGTTTGGTGGTTTGGTATTTGCAAATTCTTTCAGTTTTTGTTTGTCCTGGAAGATTTTTCTCTCTCCTTCTATTTTCAATGATAGCCTAGCTGGATATAGTATTCTTGGCTGCATGTTTTTCTCGTTTAGTGCTCTGAATATATCATGCCAGCTCTTTCTGGCCTGCCAGGTCTCTGTGGATAAGTCTGCTGCCAATTAATATTTTCACCATTGTATGTTACAGACTTCTTTTCCCAGGCTGCTTTCAGGGTTTTCTTTGTTGCTGAGACTTGTAAATTTTACTATCAAATGGGGGTGTGGACCTATTCTTATTAAGTTTGAGGGAGGTTCTCTGCACCTCCTGGATTTTGATGATTGTTTCCTTTGCCATATTAGGGAAATTCTCTACAGTAATTCTCTCCAATATACCTTTGTTCCCCTCTCTCTTTCCTCTTCTTCTGGAATCCCAATGATCCTAATGTTGTGTTGTTTTATGGTATCACTTATCTCTTGAATTCTCCCCTCATGGTCCAGTAGTTGTTTGTCTCTTTTGCTTAGCTTCTTTATTCTGTCATTTGGTCTTCTACATCACTAATCCTCTCTTCTGCTTCATTTATCCTAGCAGTAAGAGCCTTCAGTTTTGTTTTTTTTTTTTTTTTTAAGATTTTATTTATTCATTTGACAGAGATT
>NW_022631713.1:0-33294 GCF_010015895.1 Lontra canadensis
TGGTCTCCCATTCTCTGTCTGGCCTCATCTGCCAGATTCTCGTCTGCTCAGACACTCTGGCCTCTTTGCTATTCTGTTCCTCTCGGCCCCATGCAGAGCAGGGACCCTCTAAACTCAGGGGCCTCGTGCTTGCTGTGTTCTAAGGCTGGAAAATTTTCCTTCTAGACACCCGTGTAGCCACATGGCTCATTCCCTCAGCTCCTCGAGGTCTTTGTACAAAGTTGACCTTCTTGGTGACCTGTAAACCATCTCACTTAAAACTGAACCCGACACTGCAGGTCCCATCCTGCCTATTCCTTTCTGCCTTGTTTCCTTCCATAGAACTGGTTGGTGTCTAGTACATAATATAGTTTATTTACTCACTTATGTTTGGCTTATTGTCTTTGTTCCCATTAGAGCGTAAGTTCTTGAAGTACGGAGTTGCTTACCTGTTTGGTTTATTGATGTGTGACAAGCACCTGGAATAGTGCCTGGCACATAGCAGGGCTTACTAAATGTTTGTTGAATGATGGATGGTCAAGTGTTGACTGCACAAAGACCTCCGTTAAAAACCTGTTGACCAAGCAAAGCTGATTATTACTCACTGCAGCACAGGGAGACACCACCTGATAGAGTTGTAGGGGAAGATATTTATAGAGTTCTGGAGTCTATGCTTTCATGACTTAAAGTGGATTTTTCAAGGCAGGGAACTGGTTGGGATTGAGCAAAATTCCTGACATAATAGTTTAGGATTGGGGCGCCTGGGTGGCTCAGTGGGTTAAAGCCTCTGCCTTCGGCTTGGGTCATGATCCCAGGGTCCCGGGATCAAGTCCCATGTTAGGCTCTCGGCTCAGGAGGGAGCCTGCTTCCTCCTCTCTCTGCCTGTCTCTCTGCCTTCTTGCGATCTCTGTCTGTCAAATATATAAAAATCTTAAAAAAAATAATAGTTTAGGATTGGTGGTCATGGCGAGGTGAGGATCTTAAGTTGTCCTCATAAATGTTGTCCTGATAAATGACTTATTGTTTCCAGGGAAACAATAAGTTTCTTGATAAGATGGCTTTTTGCCCAGATACCACCCAGGTAACTTGGTTTACAACACTTTTCTGAAGCGCACAGTAATTAATTTACAGTCTTGTCTTCTGTTAAGTTTCCATTGATGCAGGGTCTCAGCTCCCAATGTCAGTGTGTACAATTCAGTGGATTTAAACATGGGTGGCCTTGGTGCCTTTTTGGAAACAGAATCTTGACATGGAAGGGTAGTTCACAGAACAGATCAATCACGGGACTGCCTTAGTGGAGCTGAGACAGCTGGGATTCTGTTGCCTGCCCTACTTCTGACCCCAGCAACATCCGAAAAGCAAATTCAAATTTGGAAAACAGAAGACACATTGCCTGAGGACATCCTTTTTTCCAAACAGTGATTTTCCAAATATTGTTTCAAGGGAATAGGTTGAATAGGTTTTTTTTTTTAATTAACATACAATGTATTATTTGCCCCAGGGGTACAGGTCTGTGAATCGTCAGGCTTACGCATTTCACAGCGCTCACCACAGCACATACCCTCCCTAATGTCCACAACCCAGGCACCCTCTCCATACCCGCCTTTGTCTGGCAACCCTCAGTTTGTTTTGTGAGATTAAGAGTCTCTTATGGATTTGATATGGAGTGATAATAGGCTGATAGAAGCTACAGCAACCAAGAATTGGCACGTTCCTGGGGCTACTCGGTGACCCCCTCGGTTAAGGGTCTGCCTTGTGGCTCAGGTCATGATCTCAGGGTCCTGGGATCCGGCCTTATGTTGGCCTCCCTGCTCAGTAGGGAGTCTGCTTCTGCTTCTCCCTCTCTTTCTGCCCCTCCTGCTACTCAAGTGTTTTCTCTCTCAAATAAATAAATAAACAAATAAATAATCTTAAAAAAAAAAGAATTGGCACATCCATTCTGACTGGTTGATGCTCCTGCTATAAGATGGTTAAGTATTTGAATACCATGCCTGATTAGATCTATGATGGAAAGACGTTAGAGGAGGCAACAAGGAAGGACAACTGGGGGACATGGACAGGAGATGGGATGGCGTCTTCTTCCACATTTGCTCTCCAGGAACCAATGGAACATGCTCAGTTGAGCTGCAATATTGAGCTGCTTGTAGAAGACAAATATTATACTTCTGCACAACTGAATACAAAAATGATGTAATGGTGGGCAGCTTCTAAGGCAGCCTCTAATAATCCCTGCTTCCTGGTGTTTATGATCCTTGGTCCTTTCCCTTTGAGTGTGAGCTGGGCCTAGTGACTTGCTTCTAATGAGTAGAACATGGTAATAATGATGGGACGTCACTTCGGAGATTAGAGAACTAATAAAGACGGTGACTTCTGCCTTGCTCACTTTCTGTCTCTCGCCTGCTGACTCTGAGGAAAGCTGCCATCACGTGATGCCTTGTGAAAAGGCCCATGTGGTGAACAATTGATGTCTCCGGCCAACAGCCAGCGAGGGCCGGCCACCGACATGTGAGTGAGCTTGGACGCAGGCCTCCTCCCACTCAGGCTTTGAGAGCACCGCAGCCCCAGCCCACAACTTGATTACAGCCTAGAGAGAGACCTGAGTCAGGGTCACTCAGCTAAGCCCCCGCTGGAATCCTGACCAGCAGAACCGTGAGACAGTCAATGTTTTAAGCTGCCAAATTGTGGAATACTTTCTCCTATGGCAATAGATAGCTAATACAGGGTGTGTGTGTGTGTGTGTGCATGTGTGTGTGCGCGCACGTGTGTGTGTGTGTGTGTGTGTGTGGCTTCTGAGGCCATATCAGGGTATTTTATCCAGGGAGGGCGTATACCACAAGACTTCACATGTAATGTTTGCTTTGGACAATGTGTCATGGCCCTGGGTCTGCCCTCCGGCTTGGAAGCCCAGAAACAGACTTGTCAGCTCAGCAAAACAGCTTCATCTTTAGTCAGACTCACATGAACTAGATTTATGGGACTTACATGACAACACCAAATGCTAGTTATTAATTTATAATGAGAGAAAAGATAATCATGCTGGCCGGCATACCAGAACACTTATGTCTCTATGACAAGCACTTTCTCCGAAGGCAAAATTTCATGTCAAATAAGAACAAGTGAGTTGCTTGATGAACGTAGAATCAGAACAATGGAAGCCAAGCATACATTTCAAATGTTTAGTGGCAATAGTCGAAGTCATGCTAGGAATAATTCATCAATGGAACCAGACAACTCCAAAATTGTTGGCTACACCCCATGAGTCTATCTTTATTCCAAGAGGAACTCCTCAATGGGCCTAGAATTTCCCCCAAATCACTTGGTGAATTCTCCTTCCTTTTGTGGGCAGTGACTGGCTAACATTTTATGTTATGACCAGTTTTCTAGACTACCCTAATGACCAAACCCTCTCCAGAAGGTAAGATTTTTTTCTTTGCTTGAGTTAATACGTGGATTAACTTATAGTCTTTCCTTGTGGGTCTAGGAGTTGTTTGTCAACTTTAAGGTAAGTTTAATGCTAATTATATTAAGAACATATTGTGATCCAGACATCTGCTTAAGAACTTTATTTATGGATTGGCTGAGTGTAATCAATACAGCAACATCCTAGTACCAAGAAGGAAACTGGGACAGAGAGAAGATATTCAAAATCTCACAGCTAATACATGTCAGACCCTAATTTTGCCCAAATTTGCTTCAGACCGATTTCCATTAACCACAATTTCCTATCTCCTTGCCCTACACCTGTGGTTCTCAAACTTGTACAATCATCAGACTCACACGGAAGATTCCATAAAGCACAGAATGCTGGGCTTCATCCCCACAGTCTGTGGTTCAGTAGGTTTGGTGTGGGGCCTGAGAATCTGCATTTTTACATGTCCCCCGTTGTGCTGATGCTGCTGATCCAGGGACCACACTTTGGATTTTTTTTTTTTTTTTTTTAGGTTAGCAATATCTCTCTTTTGGAGTACTTTCCTGCCTCCTATTCATTTTTTAACTGCAACTAGAATGATCCTTCTGATTTTCCTTGGGAATATTTATTGAGTGTCAGGCACCATACTAGGCATAGAGGATGAAATAATGACCAATAACCTGAAGTGGCACATTTGTCTGGAACACTTTCTTTCCTTGGCTGAAGACCATGTGATGTTGTTCATGTTCTCCTTTCTGTGGGTATAAAATATAGCAGTAATATAACTAAAGTTCTATTCCTGGAATCAGCCCACAAAATGGTAGAGGCAGCTCCGTGCTCTTTGATTTTGCTCTGCGTAGTTGTTTGGGGAATAATTAAAACTACAGCTTCTTCTCCACTCTAAGATAATGTCAGAGTGAACTGATGGGGTTTTGGGTAAGTAGGAATATGAAAGAAGATGATAAGATTCTTCAGGCTCATTTTTCTAGTTTTGTAAAACTTTACAGAATCATTTTTCAACCTTAGAAGGTTGGGGCATCAGGAATGACTTGGGAATGTCCTGCCTGCCTCCTGTGAAAGTCTGTCTTTTATCTCTCTGCTCCTAGCCCATAGATCCAGTCTAGCAAGAGTGATGATCAAGCTGTTTTGGGCTTAGTTAGCCCAGGAAATCCTCACCACTACTGGTCACAATCACCTTAGTTGTTCCTCCTTTTTCTCTTCTCTTTGGGTGGGCAGAAAAAGTCTAAAATTTAGCTAATCTGAAACTTTGATTATGTAATTCCTTGTTATTATAGGATAAATTCTGTTCTAATCCAGGAAGCCGGAATAGAAGACACTCTCTCTCCTTGTGGCACCTTGAATTCTGTCCTCAAAACATGGTCCTCTTTCTCAGGATGATGTAACAGCTCATGTGTCTTCAAGATAGCCAAGTAGAGTGCATGGGAGACAGGCTACAGAGGTTATCTATTTATTTTTCCCAAGGGGTTTGTTTTTGTTTTGAGCATTTGATTTTTAGCCCAGGGTCAACAGAAAACTATGGAAAGCTCTAAACTGGGCAAAGACAAGGACAAGGTATGCATGTTTGAGGCACCTTTCAGGTTGCTACTTGGAGAATTAGAGGAACCTGGAGGCAGGAAGACCAATGAGAAAACACGTGCAGTGGTTTGCAGCGATCCTGAGGAGAAAGGATGGTAACCTGGAGTACAGATATGGATGACAGGATGAGAAAGTGTAAGGATTCTTGAGATGTTTTATGGTGCCAGGTGTAGTTTTAGGAATTTTACTGAGGGAGAGACAGGGAGACTTCAAGGATGGCCCTGAGATTTTCGGCATTAAGCAACAGTTTGGATGTCTAAGTCATTGCTTGAGATAGCCAATGGTGGGGAGGTGGTTTGGAGGTGAACATAGTGCATTCAATATGGACATGGTGAGTTCAAGGTGCTTTGGGACATTAATTCAGCGAGAATTAATAACAAGTAATTAATAATCACATTACTCTGAGTGTGAAATCCTTCCAGTGGCTCACCACTGTCAAGGATATAAATTCCAAATTTCTTAGGGAGAGGTGTAATTTACTCTTTTCAGTTTCATCTCTGTCAGTTATCCTCAGGCACAGTTGCCCAGCTCAAACTCAATTTTAGATTTTTTTTTTAAGTCATCTCTACACCCATGGTGAGACTGGAACTTACAACCCGAAATCAAGAATCAAGAATCACATGCTTTATTGACTGAGTGCCCCCAATTTTAGCTTCTTAAAGGGTAATGCTCTCTGTAGTCTCGAGGACCCCGGGCCACCTGTTCTTTCAGGAACTATTTTCTTACCTTTTCTTGCATTCAACAAAGAGTGAGGGCCAGGTAGCTAGTAGGGGCTGGGATAAAACAGTGAGCAAAGATGACCTCATCTGTCGGTGCACTCGTGGAGGAGGGTAATGTCGGAACTAGACAATAATCCAGTAATCACACATGTAATTAAAAATTAAATTAAATTAAAAATTGAATTGCAGATGATGCTAATGGAAGTTACCTAATAAGATTAGGAGCCTATAATGTGGTTTTTAAGTAGCTAAGATTGAGAAAGTGAAGACAGAATTGATTCAAAGAAGAAGGAGTTTTCTAGGCTGAGAGAACACCCCTATGGAGGGATAAAACTTGGCACATTGTAGGGAACTAGAGAAATACGCACTTTCCCTGAAATACTTCCCGGGGTTGGAGGATATTGGGGAGAATGCAGAGGAAAAGGTGGGTGGTAGTGAGAGTCTTGGTTATTTTGTCCCTTAGCAACCGCCATCCAACATCAAGTAGCCGCCCCCTCGTCGCACTGATTATTGGGAGTTGTAGTCTTGACCTTAGTGAACCGACATGGCGGCCTCCATAGCCCGGGCCTGCGGGGCTGCAATGGAGCTGTCCCGAGGCTTTCGAGCCGCCAGGGTGCTGCTCCCTGCTCCAGCCTCCATCGCCTGGCGTAAGTGGAGCGGGGCTTGCAAGCTGGGGCCAAGAAGGAGCTCAGGGCCAGGTTCGAGAGAGGCGAGCCTAGAAGTCAGGGGCAACCCTCGTGGGACCGCGAGTTGGGGGAGATTGCAGGGCTCAACGGGAGCACAGGGCGAGCAATGTTGACCTCTGTCGCCCGCACTGCAGGGGCCCGCGTGGGGCCGGAGCGTCCGCAGAGCACCAGACCTTCTGAGCCCGGCGCGTTCAAGCCGCCGCCGAAGCCTGTCATTGTGGACAAACGCCGTCCGCCGCTTCAGGAAAGGAGGTGAGGCCCGGGCTTTTTGGGTCTGTGCGCTCAGGAACCTGCCTTTGCTTTGGAGATCTTGACTCTAAACCGAGCTAGAACGAACTCTCAGTGCACGAGCTTGTGTGCAGGATTCATGAGGCTCATGCAGAGCTCTACCAACTTAGTTTTGTCTTCCTCGTTTTTTCCAAGCCAGGATTGAACTTTCTCTGCAGTCCTACTGAATCAGAACTTTAATCAAGGATTCCCCCGATTTGAAGCTCTTTGCTTCGGCCTTTAACCTGTGTTGAGAATTTTTCTCTGAAGCACATGGTATTTTACCTGTTTAAGCAGCCGATTATTCCTTGCCTTAGTAAAAATGGGTTGGCCAGAACTCACCCTGTTTTCCCTTCCCAACTCACTTGTTTTAGTTTCCTGAAACTGCGATACAGCGATAAAATTTTCCGCTAATTTGCGTCTTAAATTTGCTTTTCAAAACAATGGTTTTAAAGCTTGACCCACTTTAATGAATGCTGGTAACTTTGGAGGTACCTGTAAATTTAGATGACCTAGGATTTGCAGAAAGCGTAGAACTGTACAGCAACCTTACTAAAAAGCCAATTTTTTAGCGGGAAAAACTTGGTGTGATATAAGGCTTTCTGAAAGGGCTCTTTGTTGTTGATTGGATTACCTCTGTGTGCCTATGTGTGTGTGTTTAACTTTGCAAATATCCTGTTCTAAGCCTAAATAACACTGAATTTATGGAAGCTAGAGATTCAAAAAAGATTTCCTTATACAGCCTTTTTTAAGGTGGAAAAGAAATATCTCTTTTAAATGGCAAAACTTCATACCATTCAGTTAAATAGGAATGTAAATCATGTAACTACTTTGGAAAACAATTGGACAAAATTTAGTAAGTTTGAGGTTGTGTATATCGTTCCATCAGGTTGGTACACAACTTAAAGTAATACGAAAAAAATAATAAATATGTACCCTTAAGGATACATGTACAAGGATGAACACAGAGATATCTATCAGTAGGTGAATAGGCAAATACATTTATGTAATAGAGTGTTATACGGCAGTGAAAAATGAATGAACTAGAGCTAACATGGATGAACTTCACAATTAAGATGTGTAGGGAAAAAAGCAACCTGCAGAAGAATTGATACAGTATGATAACATTTTTATGTTGCCCATACATACATGCATATGTAAAGTATAAAATTCATAGGGGAAATTCTCCACTTTCACAAAGCAATCAAACCTAGCTTCTGTAGTAGCCATACAAGCTGACGTTAAATATCTCCTGATGTGATAGAATAAGACGGTCTCATGATCACCTGTGTAATATTTTTACCCAAAATGTTTCACTTGGCCTACACATGTGGAAACAATAAATCCAGAATCCATGGATTGTCTATAATACAATGGGCTTTGACTTTTCAGAACAGTCAGTGTTACAAAAATACAAAGATGAGGAACAGTGCCAGTTTAAGAGACTAAAGGGAGTAATACCCAGGTGTAATGTGTGAAGCTTTTGATAGTTTAGACTGGGCAACCAACAGCTGTAAAAGATCTTTTCCATGACAATTAGATATAGGAGTTTAAATAGATTTAAATTAGTTTAAATGCAAAGTACATAACAGATTATATTATTGAATTAATGCAGAAATTCTTAGATGTCATAAAGGTATTATGGTAAATGTAGCAGAAAGTCCCTATTCTTAGAAGCTTTCTGAAGTATTCAGGGATGAAATATCTTAATGTTCGACATTTTCAAATAGTTCAGGAAAAAAATTGCATGTGTATATGAAGCAAATATGTCAAAATGTTGGCAGTTGGTGAAACAAGGTGATGTATATATGGGTGTTCATTGTATTACCATTTCAATTTTTTGGTGGCTTTAAAAATTTTCAAAGGAGGAAATTGAGTGTTGGGGATCATCATCATCAAAAAGACATGACCACTGGGGCACCTTGGGTGGCTCATTCAATAAGCATCTGACTTCTGCTCAGGGCATGATCTTGGGGTCCTGGGATCCAGCCCTACTTCAGGCTCTCTTTCAAATAAATTAAAAAAAAAAAAAAATCTTAAAAAAAAAAGACACGACCACTGATTGATATGTGGGCTGGATGCCGCCTCCTCGCCCCCTCCCCTCTTCTTGGAATGTGGGTTTTGCTTGCCCTCTCTTCTTGGAATGTGGGTTTTGCTTGCCTTTCCTGCCCCCAAGAGACTGCTCCAAAGACAAAGCCTTGATATGATGCTGTCATGTTGAAAATGACTATATGGTATGTGTGACTGAGCCCACTTAGGTCCTCTTTATAACTTTTTAAGATTTGACAGTGGGTATGGGAATTTATTTGTCTTGCTGCCACCCAAATTTACACCCGTATGTAAGTTCCGTTTGCTGTTACTGAAGCTGCCACCTACCCACCTGAAGTGGCCTGCTTCTTTGGTATCTCCTTTCCCTTAAGAATATGGGGGCCAGGGGCACCTGGGTGGCTCAGTGGAGTAGAGCCTCTGCCTTCGGCTCGGGTCATGATCCCAGGGTCTTGGGATCGAGCCCTGCATCGGGCTCTCTGCTTGTGGGGAGCCTGCTTCCTCCTCTCTCTCTGCCTGCCTCTCTGCCTACTTGTGATCTTTGTCTGTCAAATAAATAAATAAAAATCTTTAAAAAAAAAAAAATATGGGGGCCAGTTTCAGGGTACCCCTGGGAATTCCTGAGAGACTGGTGAAGCAACATTACGGAAATGGAAGAAATGCATAGGAATAATCATCACCAAATTTAATGAATTACCCGTCGTAATTAACTGAGGGGAGGGAGGTGTACACGGGGGCTTCAAGTATATTAATCACTTATTTCTTGGGATGGGTAATAAGGACATGAATTTTCAGGGTAATGCAATTTATGCTGTAAAGAAGTTAGCTTAGAGAAGTTAAGAGAATAGGGAGATTACTTTTAAAGTTAGTTTGCAGTTAATGATTTCTAGGTTTATATTTTTCTAGTGTCACTTGTTTTAACATGTACAACTCAATATGAGGCCTGTGGTTTATGGCCCTAGGCTTTGCAGCCTGACAGACATGCCTACATTTAAATCTTGACTTGATAAGTATATAGTTAATATAACAATATGTCAATTACTTACCTTCTCCAAGCCTCATTTTCATCAGTGAAAAGGGATGATAACCCTATACCCGCCTGATTGTTGTAAGCATTATTCTATACTCTTGGTTTTCATAAGCCCTTAATGCCAGGTGAGTAGTCAGGAATTGTTAGCTATTTTCATGGGCATTAACAACAATTTTAGGAATAAAGAATTGACTTTTCTTTAGAGAAGAGCAAATAAAACACATCAACGTCATAGTCTTTAATTTTTTTGGTAAACCAACAGTTTCTCTTTTAAGTTTGCCTTTTATTTTTATTTTTTATTTTTCACAGATTCTTGAGTCCTGAATTTATTCCTCCAAGGGGAAGAACAAATCCTCTGAAGTTTCAAATAGAAAGAAAAGACATGTTAGAAAGGAGAAAAGTACTCCATATTCCAGAGTTCTACGTTGGTCAGTAAGAGCCGGGTGCTTTTATTATTAGTGGTGGGAAGGGCTCCTTTTCTTCACTTAGGGGAGATGTTTTCCACCTCTCTGGGTTTTGCCCAAACGAGGTACTTCTTCCTAATGTATTAAAATATTTAAGAAGTTATGAGGTTGCCTGGTCATGCTGTTCATGTGTTTCTGCATGTTACGTCAAAGTTCACCTCTCCTCTGCATGTGTAGGAAGCATACTTCGCGTGACCACAGCCGACCAGTTCGCCAGTGGGAAAACCAGCCAGTTTCTGGGGATCTGTATCCAGAGATCAGGAGCTGGCCTTGGAGCTACTTTTATCCTTAGAAATACTATCGAAGGACAAGGTAGGTTTCATTGCATTAGTTTGATTTTTTGGAAGGTGTTGTCTCAGGATTCCATTTTGTGTTCTGCATCCTGGGATGAGGCATCTGGCACTGCCGTGGAGCCTGGGGCCCAAGAATGGACCGGGACAGGCCCCCGGATGGATGGTCCACGCGGCACTTCCCCAGGAGGTTGGCTTCTTGTGCAACCTGGCAACAACGGACTTGCCAGCCTCTGGCCACTTCACAAGAGGAGGCAGGGGACTGTACACAGTGTGGGGACATTCATTGCTGGAGTAAATGACTCATGAGAACATTGAGATAAACACAGTGATGTCTGGATGAGTCACTTTGTCCTAAAGTGGATGCCCCTGCTTTGCTTTATATTGTGATGGTCACCACAATCATCACAGTTTGATAAGAATCGGAGGAATCTTTAAAAAGGCAGAATTTGTTGTTTATGCCTAGTAAGACAGAGGCCCAAGTGGCCTCTTTTAGAAAGACTATGGTCAAAATGGCAGGACAGTGAAGTTTTCTTCTTCAGAGTTGTGTGCTTCGAGGACGTGATCCCCGACGGTGAAGTATTATATTCAAGAAAAGTGAACCGTGAGAACAGTGACTCTTCTTATGTGGTCCTGACCTGTGGCGCCCTGCGTGGAGGGGCTCAGCAGGACTAGGCTGCTTGCAGAAATGTGTGCCTTCCATCAGGTCATGTGCTCGAAGACGCTTATAATAGAAAGACACAAGCACAGGTGTAATTTAGACGGACCTTGGTTTGATTTTCTTTCTTAAAATTGAGATAATAGTAGTTTCTACCTCCCAGGGTTGTGGTCAGCTGTGTGCAGTACTGTGTGTGACATACTGGCCATCGACTGTTCACTCCCTCTCACCCTCCCCTAAAGTACTTTCTGTGGACAGGTTGGAGGGAAAAACAACTTTCTTTGGTGGTTCTTTCAGTCCATTGGCTTTAAATACCATCCATATGATGATAGGCCCCAAAGCTGTATCTCGGGAACTGACCCTTTCCAAGTTCCAGATTTGCACATACAGTTAGCTCTTCGAGGGCGCCTGGGTGGCTCAGTTGGTTAAGCAACTGCCTTCGGCTTGGGTCATGATCCTGGAGTCCCGGCATTGAGTCCCACATTGGGCTCCCTGCTCAGCAGGGAGTCTGCTTCTCCTGCTGATCTCTCTTTCACACTCTTTCTCTCTCTCTCTCAAATAAATAAATAAAATCTTAAAAAAAAAAAAAAAAGAACAATTAGCTTTTCGACATTTCCAACTGGATGTCTTTTAAGCTTGAGTTCCGAATAGGATTCTGTGTCCCCTCACAGTGTGTTCCTCTTTGTTTTTTCTATGTGTGGAAACGGCACCACTGCCCACCCGTTTACTGAAACCAAAAATTTAGGAGATATAAAAATAGCTTATTAATAGCTTCTAAATAGTTTATTTATTCTCCATTCTTACCCACATCCAGTCAATCGGTTTTTCTTGGCTTAATCTCCAAAAAAAATACTCCTGTTTTGTTTCTCCATCTCCATGGCCACCACTCCCATCCACGCCACCACTGCCCCCTGCCGGCAGCTGTGCTGTATGTCTGGTTTACCTTCCTGACCCACTAACTAACTCACTAGGCTCCAGCCAGAAGGACCTTTTTCTGTTTTTGTCCCAATATGGCAAATTTGTTAAGACCCCAGGGCCTTTACATTTGCTGTCCTTTCTGCCTGGAGTTTTCTTAACTATTTATAGTGTCCGTTTATTTATTTTTTTTAGGATTTTATTTTTAAATAGTCTCTGTACCCAACGTGGTGCTCAGACTTACAACCCAGAGTAAGAGTCGCCTGTTCTACTGACGGAGCCAGCCAGGCACCCTTATCGTTTAGATCCGTTTAGATCATCTTTTCAGAGAGGCTTTCTCTGACTATACTGTTTGTGTTCTGCTTATTCCCCAGCCACATATTATCACTGTTTGTCTTGACTCTCTGATATTAAGTGAAATTATGAATTGTAAGTGAGATTATGGTGTGTTCATTGTTTGTCATCCATTAGAATGTAAGCGTTAGGAGAAGAAAAGGATCTTGACCTATTTTGAGTTTACTATAGGTACAGTTCCTAAATCCTGGGTACCTGGAATAGAAGAGGTGTGTAGTAAATCATGGATTAGATCCTGGCATTAAATAGTAGATGTTAATGATGATCACATATATTTGTATTTCTCGTGGTTTTATTTCAGGAAACCTGAGAATATACTCTTTCCCTCTAGCATTGGATACTACAGAAGACAGATCTTCAGCTGTTCCGAGCTTGCTTCATATAGAGGGCCCCAGCATGTTTTAAAACCCAGGCCATCCTTTAGAGGGGCTTCTAAACCGAAGTTAGAACTTGAGAATTTATTTATTCTATCAGTCCTGTTGCCCTTAATGCAAAAGATTAAGTTTTATTTAAGTAATTAAAAAATAAACAAGAACATGGCAGTGAAGAATCTCCTCAAATTTTCTCCATGTGAATACTATCAGACGTGAAGAGATATGTGCCTGTTTATAGAAGACATTTTTCTTTAAACTATCAGATTCTCAGATTTTTTCACTTTTCGTCTACATGGACTTGAGCTTGTTTCTTTTTCTGTTTAACATCTTCATCTTAAAAATGACAAATTTATGTCACATTTCCTATATGCAAAACTGCAAATTCCGTTATGAAGTAGTTCTTACTGTTGTAGGAGGCATATGGAGACATCTGGGTTTAGGGGGTAAGAATATATTTTCTCTTTTTAGGTGTTGAGATTTGCTTTGAACTTTATAATCCTCGAATCCAGGAGATCCAGGTGGTCAAATTAGAGAAACGGCTGGATGATAGTTTGCTGTACTTACGAGATGCCCTTCCGGAATACAGCACTTTTGATATGGATATGAAGCCAGTAGCACATGAACCTAGCCACGATGTTCCTGTGAATCAGGTATAAGCTGTACTTTTAGAACTGAAAGTTCTCTGTAGAAAGAGAGTTCTCTGTAAGAAAGAGTCATCTTAATGAAAACTTTTAGAAGAATATTTGCTTGTGATTATCTGCTTAAATTATTATTATTATTATTATTTTTTATATCTTCCATAGCTGAAAGTGAAAATGAAGCCTAAACCCTGGTCCAAACGCTGGGAACGTCCCAAATTTAATATTAAAGGCATCAGATTTGATCTTTGTTTAACCGAAGAGCAAATCAAAGAAGCTCAGAAGTGGAGTCAGCCGTGGCTCGAGTTCGATATGATGCGGAAATACGATACTTCAAAAATCGAAGCTGCAATATGGGATGAAATTGAAGCATCGAAAAAGTCCTGATTCTGAGAATCAGTTCGGTTCTTTGCAGAGGAGATGCTGACTCCCGGAGGATTTCTTTAAGGACCAATTTAATTTCATATATGAGGACATAGTCATTAAATCAACTCAACGTTCGTTAGTTTACGAGTACTGTTGTAAAAAAAATAAAATGAGCACACCAGTTTGTTACTTTAGAGTTATGTCATTACCAAAATGCCCTTCATCGAGTCTGGATCCTGAACATGGAAGTGGTAGGATGATTTTTTTAAGTTTATGAAATAAATTGTAAATACAAGAAAGGGATGATATGAAGAATAATAATAAAGTGAACATTGATACCTCAGGGCAAGAGGTAAAACATTTAGTAATCTCTAAGAAGGTTAAGAAATAGAACACTTACCTGGATTTGTGTGTCTGCAAATACATCCTTCTCTCCTCCCCTGGATACAAGCACTATCCTGACTGTGTCAGTCATTCCCTTGCATTTCTTTTGGTTTATTACCTACGTATACATTCTAAAACAACATACCTCGTTTGGGGAAACCTGTTGGCAGATACAAGAGGACAATATCATTATTACATGAAGGCTTCAGGGAGAACCTAAGTCTTCCAGTCATCGTCCAGCTGCATTTTCCCTGAGAATATACAAGATCACTTTGAGGCGGTTCATGGCTAAGGTCGTGAGTCCTTAAATAGAAGGCTCACCACAGGCTATCTGATAGGCCGGAGTGTGGGTAACTGATGCCTGGCAGAAATGTGGAGGGAGTAGACTGCTCTCTATGCTCTGGTTTTCACCTCATGATGAATCAAACTCCAGCTCAGAGGACAGCTCAAAACAATACTTCTGTGGGTTACTGGGAGTGTCCTTGCTGATCCATGTAGCTGAATGGAGTGGAAACCTGGCACGTAAGGACATGGTGAAAACCAGTCTCCATGGGGTAGTTTGAGCTAGGCTTCCCTGAGCATGGTGTTCATCAGATTAAAAAGAGTACAGTACCACACAGGGCCAGCACAGGTCTTAACGAGGGCAACGCTCACAAAGACATGTAAGATGTCCTAAATCATGCTGTGTGGATCCAGCCTCTGGTGCTTGGCTAACTGGGGATTTGCATTCACTTCTCTCCTGTGCTGATCAGTTTTCGGGATTTTTTGGCTTTCTGTTTAATTGTTACTGTTTTCTGGAACATATCTTTTGGTAAGTTCTAGAGGAAGTATGTACAAATATAAATCTTTTGAGACCTTACATGTTTATCATATCTAATATTTTGTAGAATTCTAGGTGGGGTGTAATCTTCAGAATTTTGAATATATTGCTACATTGTCTTATTTCCAGTTGTGTTGCAAAATCAGAACCTATTTTGATTTCTGTTCTTTGTATGTGACTCGAAAGCTTGTAGACTGTTTTACTTCTCAAGGTGATACAGTTTCACAGTGATGTGCCTTGGTGTGAATCTATATTTATCCATTATGGTGGACATTTGATGTATCCTTTCAGTATGCTAACTTGTATCTTTCACTTCGTGCGGGGAGGAGGACGCGGAATCTTAATCATTGATGATGTCCTCCCCTCCGCTGCTCTTTGATGTTGGCTCTCCAGGACTGGATCCCTATCCCTATCCCACCCCCAACCCCATCTCTTTGTTTTTTAGCTCTTTAATTCATTCTTCCAACTCTGCTTCGCTCTCGTATTTCTTTTTTTTTTTTTTTTTAAGATTTAATTAATTAATTAATTTGACAGACAGAGATTACAAGTAGGCAGAGAGGCAGGCAGAGAGAGGAAGGGAAGCAGGCTCTCTGCTGAGCAGAGAGCCCAATGCGGGGCTTGATCCCAGGACCCTGAGATCATGACCTGAGCCGAAGGCAGAGGCTTTAACCCACTGAGCCACGCAGGCACCCCCGCTCTTGTATTTCTAAATCTGAAAATCCCTTTCTGATTTGTGATTTTTCCCTTTCTTATTAGTACTTCGTTCTTATTCTGTATTCTTGCCTGTGGGTTTGTTCTGTTACCATTGAGTATATTCATAGTGTTTGTGTGCTCTTGTTTTTTTTTTGTTGTTTGTTTTGTTTTGTTTTGTTTTTTAATTGTTTTTCTGCAGGATCTGTTTTCTTCAAATTTCTCCTGTGTGTGTGTGTGTGTGTGTGTGTGTGTGTTCCTGTTTTAGGCGTTGCCAGGACATCAGCTGTCTACTGGTTGAACAATGGACTAAAAAGCTCCTTAGGAGCCTTGGACTCGTGAAAAGGGTTGTTTTCAGGGTTATCTGGGTGGACCTTTTTGGGGGGGCCCATTCTCCAGGTGAATGTCTTGGTTTGGTCAGATTCTCCAGAGTCGAGGCTTCCATCTCCTTCCTGGATGGGAAATATCTCTCTGCCAGTGTTGTGTAAACTTTATGGGGAAAGAAGGATGGAATTTCTGGCACAGCAAGTGTATGTGGCCATCTTGTCCATCTTCCCCCTTCCCCACCAACACACTTGTGGCTTGCTACTCACACAGTATCTGAAGTGCAGAAAACTTTCTTTGGCCAACAAGCCATGGTGAGTAGCAGGGGAAGGGATATTAGGGATATAACCTCCAAGTAGTTTTCATTAAGTTCTTCTTTTAACCACTGTCCTTAACCCCCCATTGCCAAGGGACTGGATCTGCTGACTGGACAGTTCTGAGGGGTGAATTAGGTGGATTGTCACATTTCTCCACTGCTGGCTTCATTGGCCTTTCTTGAGTCAATCCATATGCTTTGTCAACCTTCAGAATTGTGTTCTGATTATTTCTTATACTGTTCTGTCCTGTGGTTTTATGTCTCATTAATAACCTTGCAGTGTTTTCTACTGGTTGCATCTTGTCCTGTTTTCTTGTCCTGTCTCTTTCCCTGTGGTATATTTTAATGGTCATTTGAATAATTCATTTGACAAATTAACCTATATAACCCCTTTTTTCAATAATAGATGTCTTCTCCAAAAGAAATGTTTAGGTATTAACCTTTGGGGCTCTCAACATTCATCCCATCCTTGATCTTTTCCATGAATAGTTGTTCCGTGGCCATCTGACTGCTTTCAGGAAGCTGCGTATGTACCACGTACGTGGATGGCTTGCTGAGATAGCTTTGCAAAATAAAATTTTAGCGAGAGTTTATATTGAATATATTTATTCTCTTTAATTTGTCAAAAGACAAACATTAAAAAGCCTTTTCATTTTTTTGCCTCAATAAACACACTTCAACCTTGGTAGAAGAGCAAATGAATGATCCATTTCAAAATCTAAAGCCATGTAAATAGGACACACTCATTAGTACCTGTGCTCATTCATAACAGCACAGCGAGTCATGGTTTTCACTCTATAAAATCATCTTTAAAATGCTTGTGAATTTTCCTCCAGAAACAAAGCAAATCTTAATGTATTTAATGTGTATTGGATACAAATTTTGTTGAAGGTTATATAACATAAAATTTTCTATTTTTACCATTTTTAAATGTATGATTTCTGCGGCATTAATTACCTTCATCGTGTCATGCAACCATCACCCCTACCTCTTGAACTTTCTCCTCATCCCAAACAGAAACTCTGACCATCAGGTAATAACTCTTCCTATCCCCTTTCTCCACGATCCTGGTAAATCCCACTCTACTTTTTATTACTCTCTTCTAGATACTTCTTTTAAGTGGAATCATACAATGTTTGTACTTTGTGTTTGGCTTATTTTGCCGAGTATGTTTTCAAGATTAATCCATGTTGTGACATAACAGTTTCATTTCTTTTTTGGCTAAATAATATTCTGTCATGTAATATACTGTATTTTTTGTTTATTCATTCATCTATTGATGACTACTTGGGTTATTTTCACCTTTTGGTTATTGTGAGTAATGCCACAGTGAATACTGACATGCACGTTATCTCTTTGAGCTGCTATGTTCATGTTCTCTTTATACTCCAGTTATAAACTCTGGAATGCAATTACTGCTTCATCTATTTTTCAGTGTTCTTTCCAATTTCTTCTTTAAAAAAAAGAAGTGAATTTTTTCACTTTTCCTCTTGTTCCTGACTTCTAGCATCTTTCTGGTATGGTCAGGAAAGATACTTCATATGTCTTTTGAAATTTATTGAAAAATTTATTGAAAGTTTTGTAGCCTAACATATCCTGGAGAATGTTTTTTGTGCACTTGAGGAAAATGTGTATTGTGTTGTTGGATGGAGTGTTTTATAAATGATTGTTAGGCCTGATTAATTTATAATGTTCAAGTCTTCGGTTTCCTTATCGATCTTCTCAGTGTTTTATCCATTTTTCTCAGTGGAATATTGATGTTTCCAACAATTATTGCAGAACTGTCTAGTTTTCCTTTTAATTCTGTCAATGTCTGCTTTGAAGATTTTGGGGGTCCTGCTCAGTGCATAAATTATTGTATCATCTTTTTGATGAATTGATTTCTATCAATATGTAATATGTTTTGTTTCTTATAACAATTTTGTGCTTTCGGTCTATTTTATCTGGTATTACTAAAAGCCACCTCTGCTCTTCTATACTGTTTACATAGAGTATCTTTCTTGGGGAGCCTCCTGCTGAGTAGAGTGTGTGACTCTTGATCTCAGGGTTGTGAGCTCAAGCCCCAACTGGGGCAGAGTTTACTGGAAAACACACACACACACACACACACACACCCTTTTCACTTTCAACATATTTGTGTCTTTGGTGCTATCCTGCGTTTCTTGTAGACAGCATATGGCTGGATCTTGTGTGTTTGTTTGCTTTTTATTTGTTTTGAAATCTCTGCCTTTTGTTTGCCAAGCTGAATATGCTTACATTTAAATCAGTAAAAGGGTGGACTTATGCTATTTTCTTATTTTTTTGTTTAAACATACCATTTTTGTTTCTTTTCTCCATTACTGCCACCTTCTGTGTTAAGTTGATTTTCTGGAGTGAACTGATTCTCTTCTTATTTCTTTATGTATGTATTTGTTAAATATTTTCTTGGTAGCTACTGTGGGGATTACATTTAATATCCTAAATTTATAATAATCTAGTTTGAGTTGATACCAAGGACTTTAATAGCATATAAAATCTCTACTCCTATAAAGTTCTGTTCTCCCTTTGTATCATTGATGCCACAAATTTCATCTTTCTACATTGTGTGCTCAGTAACAGATTTAAAATTATTTTGTATGCATTTGTCTTTTAAATCATGTAGGAGATAAAACAAAATACAATGCAATATTAGCTTTTATATTTCCCCCTGTATTTACCTTTCCTGGAGATCTTTATTTCTATCACGCAGATTCCAGTTACTATCTACTGTTCTTTTATTTCTGCCTAAAGCATTTCTTGTAGGGCAGGTCTGATTTCTGTGAGTGCCCTTGGGTTTTGTTTACCTGGGAAAGTCTTCATTGCTCCCTCATTTTTGAAGGAGAGTTCTATCAGATACAGAATTATTGGTTGACCGTTATTATTCTTTGAACATGTTACATATGGCATCCACTGCATTCTGGCCTCTATGGTGTCTGATGAGAATTGGCTGTTAATTTTATTGGGGGTCTTTTGCTCATGAGGGGCTGCTTCTCCCGTGCTGCCCTCAGGACTGTCCCTGTCTTTGTCTTTCAGCAGTTTCATTGTACTTGGTCTTGGTGCGGTCCTCTGCCTTTATTTCAGTTGGGGTTCATTGAGATTCCAAGATTTGCAAATTCATGGTTTTCATCGAATTTTGAATGTATTTGGCCATTATTTCTTTAAATATTCTTTCTGCTTCCTTCTGGGACATTTGTAATCCATATATGCTGGTTTGTTTGGCAGTGGCCCACCAGTTTCTCAGGCTCTGTTCACTTTTCTTCTATTTTCTTTCTGGTCCTCAGACTTGGTCATTGTAATTGTCTTGTTTTCAAGTTTGCCAATTCTTTTTTCCCCCGTCTGCTCCAATTAGCTGTTGAACTCCACTAGTGAACTTTGAATTTCAATTTTTGTACTTTCTAGCCTCAGAATTTGTTTGGTTCATTTTTATAATTTCTTTGTGTTTATGAATAATCTCATTTTGTTTGTATATCCCTCTTCAGATCTCTTTCAGTTGCTTGTCCATGGTTCCCTTTAGCACTTCGAGCATATTTAAGACAGTTGTTTTGAAGTTTTTGTCTTAATTCTGATGTCTGTGGTTCTCCAGGGATGTTTTCAATTACTTTGTTTCTTTGATGGCCATACTTTCCAGTGTCTTTGAATGTCTTGTGACTTTTTTGGTTGAAAACTGGACATGTAAATATTATAATGTGATTCTGGAAATCAGATATTCCCTTTTCTTCCCCAGAGTTTCTTTTATTATGATTATTGGACTGTAGTCCATTTGTTTACTGATGTTCCCAAAGTATTTTTGCAAAGGATTGATCCCTTATTCTGTGAGATCTCTGAAGTCTATCTCTTAACTTATGTTTAGATAGCATTTCCTTGAAAGCCAGGAGCTAGAACAAATACCTCTCCCAGTCTTTGCCAACTGTCTCTTTTCTGGGTTCCCTCAACACTTATCCAGGCTTGCACTAAGTCCAGTAGCCCAAGTTGAAAGCTGAGAATATAGCTGCCATTTTCAAGACTGCTGCCATATCAAAAGGGCAAGTAAAAATGCCACAAAGCTTTCCTATCATTTTATTTTTTTCAGTTTTATTGAAATATAGTTGACATACAGCACTATGCAAGTGTAGGGTATACAGCATAATGATATGACTTTCATATTTTATGAAATAATTACCACAACAAATTTAGTTAATATCAGTCATTTTATACATATACCAAAAAAAGAAAAGGGAAAAAAGATGTTTTTTTCCCTTGTGATGAGAAGTTTTAACATCTTTCAACTTTCAAGTATACCATAGTTCAGTGTTTATAACCATTGTGTGGTACATTATTATATCCCCCGTACCTATTTATCTTATAACTGGAAGGTTGTACATTTGACCACCTTCATCAAATTTCGCCATCCCTCCCCACCCCCTGCCTTTGGTAACCGTGAATCTGATCTCCTTATAAGTATCTGTTTGTTTCACTTCCACTTTTAAGTGAGATACAGTATTTGTCTTTCTCTTTTTCACTTTAGCATAATACTTTCAAGGTCCGCCTGTATTGTCACAAATGGCAGGAAATCCTTTCCTGTGGCTGAATAATACTCTGGGTATGATGTGAGTGTGTGTGTGTGTGTGTATACATACATATGTAACATAATTTCTCTATCCATTTATCTTTATCCACTTATCCATTTACTTGCCCTTTTGTTGTATGTCTTGGCTATTGTCAATGATGTTTCTATAAATGTGGGGGTGCAGGTAATTTTTTTAAAAGATTTTTATTTATTTATTTGACACAGAGAGATCACAAGTAGGCAGAGAGGCAGGCAGAGAGAGATGGAGAAGCAGGCTCCCCACTGAACAGAGAGCCCAATGCGGGGCTCAATCCCAGGACCCTGAGATCATGACCCGAGCGGAAGACAGAGACTTAACTCACTGAGCCACCCAGGTGCAGGTAATTCTTTGACAGTGTTTTTGTTTCCTTCAGATATATACCCACAAGTGGAAATGCCAGATCTTATGGTAGTTCTTCTCTAGTTTACTTTATTGGAAGAACAAAATGTATGTATTGTATTAAATACATGTAATGTATACAAAATATGTGTTAATCGACATGTTATCAGTAAGGCTTCCAGTCAAAAGTAGGGTATTAAGTAGTGACGTTTGGGGAGAGTGGAAAGTTTTATGTGGATTTTCAACTGCATAGGGGTTGCCACTCATAACCCCTGCATTGTTAAAGGGTCAACTATACTTTCTATCCCTTTTTCCTTTTTTTGGAATTCCCGTAATACAGATAGTGTTTCTTTTGATTGTATCCCATAAGCCCCATGGACTTCCTTCACTCTTTTTCATTCCTTTTTCTTTTTTGCTCCTCTGAGTGGATAATTTCAAATGTTCTCTCTTCAAAGTCACTGATTCTTTTTTTTTTTTAAAGATTTTATTTATTTATCTGACACAGAGCGAGAGAGAGATCATAAGTAGGTGGAGAGGCAGGCAGAGAGAGAGGAAGGAGGAAGCAGGCTCCCCTCTGAGCAGAGAGCCCGATACGGGGCTCGATCCCAGAACCCTGGGATCACGATCTGAGCTGAAGGCAGAGGCTTTAACCCACTGAGCCACCCAGGTGCCCCAAAGTCACTGATTCTTTTGCATGGTTGAGTCTGCTCTTAAAGCGCCTATTGAATTCTTCCGTTCATTGTATTTTTCAGCTCTAAGATTTCTCTTTGGCCTTTCTTTGTTGAACTACTCTTTTTTTTTTTTATGCATTGTTTTCCTAATTTCCTTTAGTCATATGGGTGTTCTTGTAGTTCACTCAGTTTCTTTAAGGGGATTATTCTGAGTTCAGTTCATAGACCTCAGTTTCTTTAGGTTAGTTATTAATGTTTTACTAGTCTCCTTTGGTTCTGTCAAGTTTATCTGGTATTTTGTAATCCTTGATTCTTTCTTTTAGTATCTGTACATTTGAGTAAGCAGTCTTTCTTCCAGACTTTATAGGTTTGCTTTAGCAGAGGAAATTCTTCACTAGTCTTCACAGTTTAGGTGTTTGGACTTGTCAACTGGTAACATCCTTGGGCAGGTGGGACTTGCTATAAGGGTCTGTTTTGGGGTGAGGCTGCTGCTGGAGCTCTGAGGTGGGGGTGGGGTGCTGGCTGAGAATCGTCAGATAGGACTGCTGGCTTATTACTCTGACGGAGCAGATGTAGGAAGGACTCCGTGATTGCCTAGGTTCTTTGGTCACCTGGGTTCTCTGGTCAGGGTTACTAGGTGCTACACTCAGCAGGAGGTAGGATTATAAATTAGTTTCCCTGTCCTCACAGGGCAGCAGAACAGGTCCCACCCAGGTCCTTACACAGCAACTCATTTGGGAACCTAAATCAGGCAAGACCGTACACTGAATTCCCTGGCCAGATGGGGCCTGAAGACCCTGCCAGAGTCTCCGCATCAGTGCTGACAGGTTGTGGAGCTTTCCTGGTGTTCCAGCCACGCTTTCTGGTCGTGTGGGGTTCAGGAGCTCCACTCAGCAGTGGGGAGGGCTATCCACCAGCTTCACTGCCCAGGTACAGTAGGAGATCTAGCTCCAAGCAGCCTCCCACGTGTTCCTACTTACCGTTTCTACTAGCTTGGGGCCAGAGTTACGCAGCAGTGACTGGGCCTGTGATTTAGCCCCCTGTCTAGACAAAGCAGGAAAGCCAGCGCTAAGCATCCTCTCAGGTGTTTCTAGTTAGACTTTCTGGTCAGGAGGGGCCAGGAGCTACTCTCGCGGTGGTATAAATTAGCTTCCTGGGCAGAGCCAGAGAATCGGTTCTGTTTCAACTAGAGTGTTGAAGCTGACTTGTACCCCAAATTCTCTGGTCAAATGGTGCCACTGGCTTTGCTCTGAGGATGACCAGCTCTGCCTGCGTGCTCTCTGCTCAAGGGCAGCTGGGCTATGCAACTTCCAGGGATTCTGAGCTGGCTTTTCCTGTAAGGTCAGATGGGGTGGGACTCCCAGTAAGTGACCCAAAGTTTTGGGGGGTGCCAGATGTTCACCTTGTGTTCTCTTTTCCCACTGGGGGAACCATAGGCTCAGGGAAGACCTCTTGTTGGGGTGCTGTCCCACCCTCGAGGAAGGGGCAACGTGGTGAGCATGTAGATGCTCCCCTTCCTCTTTGAATGCGGTCTTGGTCTCTGTGTGGGGTGGGGGAGGGGATGCCTCAGCCTCCATGTCCTAGGATTCTTCAGTGGTGTCTTCTCCATGAGTACTTGTTAATTCTTCTTGTGAGGGGGTGCACAGTCTGGGATGACTTAAGTTGATATTTTGGCGACTTCCTGCCTTTTTAAAGTTGCCTTTTTTTTTTTTTTTTTTTATCCCGTGTTTGCTTGGTTGCTGTAAGCAGTGATTCTAGAGTTCTGAAAAAGTTAGTTTGATCATTCCTGCTTGTTTTTTAATGTTTCTGAGGGAGGACAAGAACTTAACTCTGCCTACTCTACCATTTTGCTCAAGTGTGTGTTGTTTTGTTTTTATTTTATTTATTTATTTGACAGAGATCACAAGTAGGCAGAGAGGCAGGCAGAGAGAGAGAGGAGGAAGCAGGCTCCCTGCTGAGCAGAGAGCCCGATGCGGGGCTTGATCCCAGGACCCTGGCATCATGACCCAAGCCAAAGACAGAGGCTTAACCCACTGAGCCACCCAGGTGCCCCAAGTGTGTGTTGTTTTTAAATCTCCCATTAGCGTTGTGGTAGGACAACTGCTTAAAAGAAGTAACTCCCTGAGTCTTTTATATAATGCACAACATTCAAACTGTTATGTTTTTCTAATTAGGAAAAGAAAAATGATGTATTTAAATTTTCAGTTTTCAGGGATAGGTTAGTCTCAGACCCATTAGAAGGGCTGCTATGTTCCAGACACTGTGCAAGCCATTTCAGGTCTCTTGTTCACAAAACCTAGTGAGATGGGTGCTTCTGCTCCATTTTACAAACGAGACGGCTTCAGAGAGGTAAGCAGCTTGTATAACACGGCACAGATGGTAGGTGGGGAGGCTAATGTGAAACCTTAGGACTGCCTGAGTCAGAACTCATAAGATCAGTTTGTTTTTTTTTAAGTCTCCAGATTATGTCAGAATACGATGGGACGGTAAGGGATGTTTTTTAAAAGCTCCTGATATTCTAATGTACTGATTCTGAGAATCACTGCACTTAACATTTTGCTTCTTATAGAAATGGCAAAATTGAGGTGAAAGTCAAGGCAGGTCATTTTTGTTCTAACTTAGCCTCTAACCAAAATGCTTGGGTCATTTCCAGTGAAGGCAGTAGAGTGACCAACTTGTCCTGGTTTGCTGGGGACTTCTCCAATTTTAGCATGGAAAGTCCTGCATCTTGAAAAACTTCTGAGCCTTGGCAAACCATGATGGCTGGCCACCCTACCAGGCAGATACTTATGGAATTTAATGATCTGTACTAATATTTTATGACTTAAAAATCCTAGAAGTGTTTCTGAAAATTTGAACACAGTAGGGAAGTGGTTTCCCTATGTATTTCTCTCTTTAGCTATAAGAAGTCCAAATGGGGGTGCCTGGCTGGCTCAGTCTGTAGTGCCTTTGACTCTTGATCTCAGGGTTATAAGTTTGAGCCCCATGGTTGGTGTAGGAATTACTTAAAAGTAAAATCTTAAAAAGAACCCCAAATGTGTCTAGGATGATTCTGCATTTTTCAATGAACAAACTCTCAGTGGTTCTTCCGTACTTAACAGAGAATTTAGTTTTTTTAGAAATTTTTAAAGGACACCCCCTTGGGTCGCTGGGTGGCTCAGTTGGTTGACTCACTTGACTGCCTTCAGCTCAGGTCATGATCCCGGAGTCCTGGGATCGAGTCCCACATCAGGCTCCCAGCTCCATGGGAAGTCTGCTTCTCCCTCTTACCTCTCCTCTCTCATGTGCTCTCACTCTCTCTCTCTTTCTCTCTCTCAAATAAATAAAATCTTAAAAAATAAATAAAGAGCACCCCCTAGGCCAGAAGAAATACTGAGTACCATTTATTAACCAATTAGGTTCAGATATTTAAAAAAATAATACATAGGGGCACCTGGCTGGCTCAGCGAGAAGAGTTTGATTCTTGATCTCCCGGTCATGAGTTCAAGCCCCATGGTGTGTGTAGAGATTCCTTAAATGTTTTTTTAAAAATTGCATCCTTAAATAATAATTACTAGTTGAGATGTTTGTGTCTGTTGGCCACACCTTCTCAAACCTTGGAATCAGATTGGACACTACCACTCCTTTTCTGTTCCACGTGGAATTTCATGGGGGTACTTGCTCTTGATCACAGTATCAAAAGTTCAGAAATAACAGAAGTAAAACCAGTGAATCCCCAAAGTAGTAATTAGTAAAAATAGTTTGTGAACTGGGAGCACTTAAGCCAAAACATGCAATGAAGCTCAGGTGTATGCTGTTATTTTTTTAAAGTTTGTTTATTTCAGTAACATCTACACCCATCTTGGGGCTTGAACTCATGATCCCAAGATCAAGAGTCAGAACACTCTTCCAGGGGAGTCAGCCAGGCGCCCCTCAGGTATATGTTGTTATGAACAGTTTATATAGATAAAGCAGTGACTTTATTCTTCAGTCATTTGTTATATTAGAATTTTCTTACATGATAGTGAATGGGTCATGGTGACCTCCTATCAGCCTAGAACAGTTCAGGTTTTGCTTATGATTTCCAGAGGTGTAAACAAAACCCGGCGCCTATCTTGGCAGTCTTGAAGAATAAGCTAAATTAAGCTTTGCTTGCAGAATGAAACTGGCTTTGCCTACGTAGGGAATTTTCAAGGCTGGTCTCCATTTGCCTTTAACAAGAGCAACCTCTGGTAACCCAGCTAACAAATACGTATTGTTTTATAAGTCATGTAACATGATTTGATGTTGACACTGAACAACCCCGAGCTGGAAGCCCCAGTGGTTTGTGACTGGTGTTGAGTACTGCTGTCCCCCTTGAGAATTAAAAATCCCCCAGTGCCCTGTGAGTTACAGCAGAGCCCCTGGCATTCCTGCTCAGTTTGGGAACTGTGGGTCTATAGTTATTTAATTCTGTCTCAATACCATCTCCATGAAAGTACTCAGTTGAATGGTCAACTTTAATCCTCCTTTTACATTTAGTAAAAAGCCTGGTAAACCTTTATTGACGTTAATTCACATTTCTCCAGACTAACTCCATGAGACTTGATTATTTGAGAGAATATTGTCAACATAAATTCGTCTTTGATTGTCTTACAGAGTCTTCCCGGGCGTTTCTGGTTAGCAGATCAGCCTGAATCCCTAACAGCAAATCCTTCAGGGCAGTGGTTTTAAGGCATTATTCCTGATGGAAATCTGTTAGCTTTAGGTTTATTTTGGTACAAAGAGCTTAAAAACTGCTAGTCTAATGGACTATATATGTCAAAAACAAAAATATCTCTGCATATCCCTATTCGTTTTCCTCCGTTAACATCGATCAATGACCTTTGAAAGTGTCATGAAGAGCCATTAGTATGATCTTCGATGGTACTCAGCCCGTTGATAACCGAGATTGTTCACTCTTCACACTTGTCTGATCTATGAAGTATTTTTAAAAATTGATGCATCACTATAACATTTAGTAAAATACACAGATCTTAGGTTTTCCATTCAATGAGTTAAAAACTGAATATACCCATGTACCCATCATACAAATCAAGTTATAGAGCGTTTCCATCACTACCAGAAAATTCCTATTTTCATTCCTCCATCTTTTTGGTTATGTCTGTTCTCATATTTGTTATATGTTGAATCATGAGGCATGTATTCTTTTCTAACTTCTTTCATTTAATGATGTTTTGTGATTTAGTTCTTATATGCCTTGGCTCATTTCTAATCCTGAGTTGTTTTCTATTTTATGAATATACCAGTTATCCATTCTGTTTTCAGCTATTACTAAGGCTCATATCAACACTGTTATACTTATGTATACTCAAGTTTTTGTGAACGTATTTTTCAAGATATTAGTTAGTTATTTTGGAGAAAGTGAGAGAACATGCATGAATGTACAAGCCAGAGGTGGGGCAGAGGGAAAGGGAGAGAATCTTAAGCAGGCTCCATGCCCAGCACAGAGCCCAATGCAGGGCTCGATCTCATGACCCAGAGATCATGACTTGAGCTGAAATCAAGAGTGGGATGCTAGACTGAGCCACCCAGGCCCCCCAATATATTTTTTATTTTCTTGCATAAATGCTTAGAATGGATATTCTGAACTGGATGGTAAATGAATATTTAACTTTACTAAGAAACTGATGAACAGTTCTCCCAAGTGGTTGTTCCATTTTACACTTTCAGCAGCAACGTAGGAGTGTTTCAGTGGCTTCACATTCTTGGCATTTGTGGATGTTAGTCTTTTTCAGTTATTCTAGTGGGTGTGAAATGGTGTATGAGTGTGATTTTAATTTGTACTTTCCAGAGGATCTGAGATGTTGCATAAATTTTGAATTTTGATGAAGTCTAACTTGTCCATTTTTTTTATTGGTTACTGCTTTCTGTGTCCAACCCAAGAAATCTTTACCCACTTCAAGAACAAAGATAATTTTTTTTCTACTTTTGTTTCCAGGTCTTACATTTAAATCCATGAGTGTGTATGTGTGTGTAGCATGTACATAAGCATGTCTGAGTAGAAAGTGAGAGTCAAGGCTTTCTATTTCACACAGATATTCAGTGTTCCACCAACAGTTATACTTTCCTTTCCCACTGAATTAACTTGGCATCTTGGTCAAAAATTGTGTATGTGTAGATCTGTTTCTGGGCTCTTGATTATGATATATTAATCTATCCTATTTCTAATACCAGTCTTGATTACTTAAAGGTTTTTTTTTCTGTTTTTCTAAAGTTTATTAAGTAATCTCTACATCCAAAATGGTTGGTTATGTCTGTTCTTATATTTGCTATATGTTGAATCATAAGGTATGTATTCTTTTCTAACTTTCTAACTTCGAGCTTACAACCTTGAGATCAAGAGGGCATGCTCTTCTGACTGAGCCAGCCAGGCTCCCCCTTTGTAGTAAATTTGGACATCAGATAAGCAGCAATGTGTCCAAGACTGGTTTGGGTATTTTAAGGTTTTTTAAGGTTTTTTAAGGTTTTTACACTTTTAAATAATTTTTTTTCTTTTTTCCTTTTTTTTTTTTTAAACATATAATATATTATTTGTTTCAGGGGTACAGATCTGAATCATCAGTCTTACACAATTCACAGTACTCACTATAGCACATACCCTCCCCAATGTCCGTCACTCAGCTACCTTGTCCCTTCCCAACCACCCCCCTCAGCAGCCCTCATTTATTTTCCTGATATTAAGAGTCTCTTATGGTTTGTCTCTTTGTCTCCCTCCCCAGTCCCATCTTGTTTCATTCCCTTCCTCCCATGAACTCCCACCCTGCCTCTCAAATTCTTCATATCAGAGAGATCATATGATAATTGTCTTTCTCTGATGGACTTACTTTGCTTAGCCTAATACTCTCTATTTCCATCCACATTGTTGTAAATGGCAAGATTTCATTTTTGATGGCTGCATAGTATTCCTGTGTGTGTGTGTGTGTGTGTGTGTGTGTGTGTGTGTGTGTACACCTATCACATCTTTATCCATTCATCTGTTGATACATCTAGGCTCTTTCCATGGTTTGGCTATTGTGGACATTGCTGCTATAAATGTTCTGGTGCACACGCCCTTCGGATCACTACGTTTGTATCTTTAGGGTAAATACCTAGTAGTGCGATTGCTGGGTTGTAGGGTAGCTCTATTTTCAGCTTTTGAAAGCTTTTTGAATGCACCAGATTGCATTCCCACCAACAGTGTAGGAGGGTTCCCCTTTCTCTGCATCCTTGCCAACACCTGTTGTTTCCTGACTGGTTAATTTTAGCCATTCTGACTGGTGCGAGGTGGTATCTCACTGTGGTTTTGATTTGTATTTCCCTGATGCTGAATGATGTGGAGCACTTTTTCATGTGTCTGTTGGCCATTTGGAGGTCTTCTTTGAAGAAATGTCTGTTCATGCCTTCTGCCCATTTCTTGATTGGATTATTCTTTTGGTCTTGAGTTTGATAAGTTCTTACAGATTTTGGATACTAGCCCTTTATCTGATATGTCATTTGCAAATATCTTCTCCCATTCTGTCAGTTGTCTTTTGGTTTTGTTGCCCATTCCCTTTGCTGTGCAAAATATTTTTATCTTGAAGTCTCAAATAGTTCATTCTTGCCCTTACTTCCCTTGTCTTTGGCGATGTTTCTAGGAAGAGTTTGCTGCCTGTGTTCTCAAGGATTTTGATGGATCCCTTTCTCATATTGGTCTTTCATCCATTTGGAGTCTGTTTTTGTGTGTGGTATAAGGAATGGTCCACTTTCATTCTTCTGCATGTGGCTCTTCAATTTTCCCAACACCATTTATTGAAGACTGTCTTTTTTCCATTGGACATTCTTTCCTGCTTTGTTGAAGATTAGTTGACTATAGCTTTCAGGGCCCATTTCTGGGCTCTCCATTCTGTTCCATTGATCTATGTGTCTGTTTTTGTACCAGTACTATACTGTCTTGATGATGACAGCTTTGTAATAGAGCTTGAAGTCTGGAATTCTGAATCTACCAACTTTGGTTTTCTTTTTCAACATTCTTCTGGCTATTCAGGATCTTTTCTGGTTCCATATAAATTTTAGCATTATTTGTTCCATTTCTTTGAAAAAAGTTGATGGTATTTTGATAGGGATTGCTTGAACATGTAGATCGCTCTAGATAGCATAGACCTTTTCCACAATATTTGTTCTTCCAATCCATAAACATGGAATGTTTTCCCATTTCTTTGTGCCTTCCTCAATTTCTTTCATGAGTACTCTTAATAGTTTTCTGAGCACAGATTCTTTGCCTCTTGATTAGTGTTATTCCAAGGTATCTTACAGTTTTTGGTGCAATGGTAAATGGGATTGGCTCCTTAATTTCTTTCTTCTGTCTTGCTGTTGCTGTATAGAAATGCAACTGATTTATGGGCATTGATTTTATATCCTGACACTTCACTGAATTTCTGTACAAGTTCTAGAAGTTTGGAGTGGAGTCTTTTGGGTTTTCTACATAAAATATCATCATCTGCAAAGAGTGATAGTTTGACTTCTTCTTTGCCAATTTGGATGCCTTTAATTTCTTTTTGTTGTCTGATTGCTGAGGCTAGGACTTCTAGTTCTATGTTGAATAGCAGTGGTGATAATGGACATCCCTGCCATGTTCCTGACCTTGGGGGAAAAGCTCTCAGTTTTTCCCCATTGAGAATGATATTAGTGTGGGTTTTTCATAGATGGCTTTGATGATATTGAGGTATATACCCTCTATCCCTACACTGTGAAGAGTTTTGATCAAGAAAGGATGCTATACTTTGTCAAATGCTTTTTCAGCATCTATTGAGAGTATCCTATGGTTCTTGTTCTTTCTTTTATTAATATATTGTAGCACATTGATTGATTTGCAGATGTTGGATCAACCTTGCAGCCCTGGAATAAATCCCACTTGGTCGTGGTGAATAATCCTTCTAAAGTACTGTTGGATCTTATTGGCTAGCATTTTGGTGAGAATTTTTGCATCTGTGTTCATCAAGGATATTGGTCTGTAGTTCTCTTTTTTGATGGGATCCTTGTCTGGTTTTGGGATCAAGGTAATGTTGGCCTCATAAAATGAGTTTGGAAGTTTTCCTTCCATTTCTATTTTTTGGAACAGTTTTAGGAGAATAGGAATTAATTCTTCTTTAAATGTTTGGTAGAATTCCCCCGGGAAGCCGTCTGGCCCTTGGCTCTTATTTGTTGGGAGATTTTTGATGACTGCTTCAATCTCCTTACTGGTTATGGGTCTCTTCAGGTTTTCTATTTCTTCCTGGTTCATTTGTGGTAGTTTATATGTCTTTAGGAATGCATCCATTTCTTCTAGATTGTCAAATTTGCTGGCGTATAGTTGCTCATAATATGTTCTTATAATTGTATTTCTTTGGTTTTGGTTCTGATCTCTCCTTTTTCATTCATGATTTTATTTATTTGGGTTCCTTCTCTTTTCTTTTTGATAAGCCTGGCCAGGGGTTTATCAATATTAATTCTTTTAAAAAGCCAGCTCCTAGTTTTGTTGATTTGTTCTACTGTTTTTTTTTTTTTTTGGCTTCTATTTCATTGATTTCTGCTCTGATCTTTATTATTTCTCTTCTCCTGCTGGGTTTAGGCTTTCTTTGTTGTTCTTTCTCCAGCTCCTTTAAGTGTAGGGTTAGGTTGTGTATTTGAGAGCTTTCTTGTTTCTCAAGAAAGGCTTGTATCACTATATATTTTCCTCTCAGGACTGCCTTTGTTGTGTTCCACAGATTTTGAACCGTTGTGTTTTCATTATCATTTGTTCTCATGAATTTTTTTTACTTCTTTAATTTCCTGGTTGACCCATTCTTTCTTTAGAAGGATGCACTTTAGTTTCCATGTATTTGGATTCTTTCCTAATTTCCTCTTGTGATTGAGTTCTAGCTTTAGAGCATTGTGGTCTGACAATATACAGGGAATGATCCCAATCTTTTGGTACTGGTTGAGACAGGATTTATGACCTGGGATGTGATCTATTCTGGAGAATGTCCTATGTGCACTAGAGAAGAATGTGTATTCTGTTGCTTTGGGATGGAATGTTCTGAATATATCTGTGATGTCCTTCTGGTCCAGTGTGTCATTTAAGGCCTTTATTTCCATGTTGATCTTTTGCTTGGATGATCTGTCCATTTCAGTGAGGGGAGTGTTAAAGTCCCCTAGTATTATTGTATTATTGTCAATGTGTTTCTTTGATTTTTGTTATTAATTGGTTTATATAGTTGGCTGTTCCCATGTTAGGGGCATAGATATTTAAAATTGTTAGATATTTTTGTTGGATAGACCCTTTGAGTATGATATAGTGTCCTTCCTCATCTCTTACTATAGTCTTTGGCTTAAAATCTAATTGATCTAAGTATTGCCTACCTAGCTTTCTTGTGATGTCCATTAGCATGGTAAATTGTTTTCCACGCCCTCACTTTAAATCTGGAGCTGTCTTTGGGTCTAGAATGATTTTCTTGTAGACAGCATATTGATGGGTTTTGGTTTTTTGTTCATTCTGATACCCTGTGTCTTTTGATTAGGGCACTTAGCCCATTTACATTCAGGGTAACTATTGAAAGAAATGAATTTAGTGCCATTGTATTGCCTGTAAGGTGACTGTTACTGTATATAGTCTCTGTTCCTTTCTGGTCTACTACTTTTAGGCTCTCTCTTTGCTTAGAGGACCCCTTTCAATATTTCCTGTAGGGCTGGTTTGGTGGTTTGGTATTTGCAAATTCTTTCAGTTTTTGTTTGTCCTGGAAGATTTTTCTCTCTCCTTCTATTTTCAATGATAGCCTAGCTGGATATAGTATTCTTGGCTGCATGTTTTTCTCGTTTAGTGCTCTGAATATATCATGCCAGCTCTTTCTGGCCTGCCAGGTCTCTGTGGATAAGTCTGCTGCCAATTAATATTTTCACCATTGTATGTTACAGACTTCTTTTCCCAGGCTGCTTTCAGGGTTTTCTTTGTTGCTGAGACTTGTAAATTTTACTATCAAATGGGGGTGTGGACCTATTCTTATTAAGTTTGAGGGAGGTTCTCTGCACCTCCTGGATTTTGATGATTGTTTCCTTTGCCATATTAGGGAAATTCTCTACAGTAATTCTCTCCAATATACCTTTGTTCCCCTCTCTCTTTCCTCTTCTTCTGGAATCCCAATGATCCTAATGTTGTGTTGTTTTATGGTATCACTTATCTCTTGAATTCTCCCCTCATGGTCCAGTAGTTGTTTGTCTCTTTTGCTTAGCTTCTTTATTCTGTCATTTGGTCTTCTACATCACTAATCCTCTCTTCTGCTTCATTTATCCTAGCAGTAAGAGCCTTCAGTTTTGTTTTTTTTTTTTTTTTTTAAGATTTTATTTATTCATTTGACAGAGATT